>NC_056406.1:25787037-26087407 GCF_905147365.1 Aricia agestis | reverse complement strand
TCCAACTGTATGTAACTCAATACAAAACTTAATCAGAATCGGTGTAGCTTTAGCAGGTTAAACGCGAGGAAATAACAAATAGACACACATTCGCGCAATTATGAGATTGCATCTATTTTTACGTTTATATCAACGTGACGCCTAAACTACTGATCAGATTTAATTAAAGTTGTCAAACAAACATTTTTCAAATTTAAAGTTTCTACTTTAAATTGTTAATCATTTTTATTATGTAAAGGAAGTTATAAAATATAAAATGGACCGGGCGGTTCGCCAAATATCTCATAATTTATCGTTCACGATGACTCTACATCTCTACATCAAGTGTTCATCGCTTATTTGGGTCAATCAATTTTTAAAGGTCCCGATCTTAATTTTCTGCTATTTTTTTTTTTGCTTCTTTTTCAGCATTTTATTATTTCATTTAGAAGAGGATTCTTCGTAGATTAAGATTATATAAGCAGCAGTTATGTTGATTAAACACATTTGTGGATTTAACTTCACTAACCGATCTTTTCACGGGAAATAATGTCCTTTGGACAACTTACACAGTAGTACTTTTTTAAATGTTAAATGCCCTTAAGAATTAAAACAAATTCTTCTAATATTAAATAATAAATAATATTTTAATATTTGTTCTATGTACACCCAAAATACGAAATATTTTTATTAAAATTGAAACGAATGATGTCTTTTGGACAACCAAATTATGTTTCTAATATAAAAAAAATAAGTAAAGCGGAAATAGTGATATTTTTTTACAAAAAACTATTAAGGCGAGGTTGTTACGTATTGTATTATAGATTTTACTAAATTGAAATGAACTGATTCTCGATAAAACTGAATTAATGAAGTATAATGTGAATTTCATATGGGGACATCTTAGTTGTCCAGAAGACATATTTGGTTGTCCATGGGACATTATTTGTTTGTCCAATCGATTTCCAAATTATTCTGCAGTTATTTTTTTCCTCCGGCTCCATATTCGCAACTAACTTTTTATTTATGTGATAACTTTCCCTTTTTTTTTCTTTTCCGTTCAGCCAATTTATCTGGGTCTGCTTTAAGCCTTTCTCTGTAGTGTCTTGACTTTTCTTTCTCCAACAATCCCATTGTCTTATCTAAAAAAATTAAAAATTACAATTAAACTAGACATAAAATCGCGTAATAAAAATGTATTCCCGAAACAGCTGAGTAATAAAAAAAACATCAACTATTTAACTGTTAAAGTAAGTTTTAAATAATTATTGTCCTAGGTACAACCAAATTGTCCACGGGACAACCACTTTAGTTGTCCAAGTGACTGGTTGTCCGCGGGACATTTTTAAAATTTTGAGCCGCCAAGCAAATACTATTGTTATTTTATATATTAATCTCAGCTCATACTAAAATATAGACGAAAGCGCATCTCGTGTAGTATAATTGATAACAATGCATCAAGTACTTACGTTTTAATCACAGTTGTCCGACGGACTGACAAAAAAGCCACCCACACTCACCCACGTCGCTCGGACGATTGTCGCCGTGATTTTATACAAATCAAAATGGCGTTTGAGCCCGACAGTTAACTATTGTGTTTGGCTTGTTGTTTAGGAGTCTACCGCGCCACCTGTGTTTTGGTTCCATAACTAAATTACGGTTGTCCGTGAGACCTGTGCCATGTAGGTGATTTATGGGGACAAAAGTAAAATGCCTGAAAATTTTATTATATCCAATAAAAAAAAATTGTTTGTATGTTTTGATGTCAACAATTATGAACTGAAACAAGAAATGTATTTGGTATTTATGGTCGTGATAGTATGTTTTTCGTGATGCAAAGTTTGTTAATGCATTGTGGCTTGGGGACAAATGTGATAGTACTGGAAAATTGCATATAGTCTGTCGGACAACCATTAAACTACGCACAAATTAATAAAACAAGTAAAATATTGTTCACAATAATGCTAGAAAATATTAAAAGGAATATAATTAAAACCAATTTAACTCTTTATGATTTAATATTTATTAATTATCGTTCAGGGACATGATGCGTGTACCGTCGGACCAATAAAAGTTGATCGACCCATTTATACATACAAATATTTATTTCGCTGTAATAGCCGCTTACACTGTTACTATATCTATTTAGCAATTTGTGCTAACTACTAGCTCTTTTCGTTTTGTTATTGCGATGTTAACTACAAAATTAAGAGCCCATATGACCCTAACTTGACTACATACATTAATCTAGATCTCAAAATCTGTAAGGTCTAGAAAACTGATTTTTTGACACAAGTAACTTCAGTTCATAAAGATTAAATGCTCAAGACGAAAACACGATTACTCAAAAAATGCTCGATAGTTTCTTTTTTACAAAAAACCTTGTTTTAGACACATTTTTGCTAGGATCTTCGAAGTTTGCTGTCTTTTCTTTAATATTTTTTAATATGTAAAAAGGTATTGATAAAACCTAAATTTGCTCAAAACACTTTTTTCATAATCATTATAGTTCGTCTTTTATTCAAGTAAAACTAACTCGGCGATGATTCCGCGCCGTCCTTTTTCACCTGGCATATGAAAGACGGGCGTGAGTGTGAAGAGAGAAGGACGATGTTTGATTTTTAGAGTCAGGTGAGCTCTTAATAATAATATTATAGCATTTTGATGACAATATCTTATTGTCTACATACAAAAGACTGAGCAATATTTTAGAGAAACAATATTCGTCTTCAATTGCCCTTAATCGACGTACATTGTATACATGCTGTAGACCAGCCTTTCCCAAAGTAGGCGATAACGCCCCCTTGTGGGCGCTGAAGGCCTAAAGGGACCCAGAAAAAAATGGGGGCGTTGTGTAGACAGGCGCGGTCCGAAGGGGGGGGGGGGGGGTCACAGGGGACATGACCCCCCCCCCCAAATCTAAGGTCCAATTGAAAAATCTCATTATCTTGCCAAATAATAAAAGGAAATTTCTAGCTATCCCCTAACCGTTACTGCGTCCGACCTTAGACAGCTGTCAACCCAGAACCGTCCGAAGGCGCAGATAAAAAAAATATATATTTTCGTAGTGACTGGTGAGTGACCCCCCCCAAAATTTCAGGCTGCGACCGCGCCTGTGTGTTGAGACTTGGGCTCAGGGCTTGGGGGGGATTTGCAATTTTATTTCACCTGTATGCTTTTTAAATTGAAACAATGGGGGGCGCTAAAACATAATTTGTTCTCAAACGTGTTTTAAACGTGGGAGAGGAGAGGCCGAGTGAGTGAGTTTACCGGAGGCCCAATTCCCTTCCCTATCCTCCGCTATTCCCTTCCCTTCCCATTCCTACCCTCCCCTATTACCCTATTCCCTCTTAAAAGGCCGGCAACGCACCTGCAGCTCATAAAAAAAAGTGGGCAGTAGACAAAATAACTTTGGGAACCCCTGCTGTAGACAGATGCGTCCATCAAGTTGACAATCGTGGTAAAAGAGAAACCTCAGTCAAAGCTTCCAAGCAGAGTAGACAGAATGATAGAGTATACCGACTTAGAACTGATGTTGAAATTTTTAAATTTGACGTATTATGATAAAAGTCGTCGCTAGGGTCGTTACCTACAAATTTAGTTGTTTATATTTTGGCACATGCAAAGAAAACTGTCATAATTCAATTTCAAAATCTTCATTTTAAAAATAAATTACATCAGCCAGCGCGCCAGCCCTTAACTTATCCTGGCGAAACCCGAAAGAAATGACAGGTATAAGGTATTAATACACGTCCGTCTCTTAGCAGTCGAAGTACTGGTAGTTATGTCTATTGTGCCCCAAGTGTCATTTCTAAGTTTCTTTAGCTCAGTTTATTTCAGGGGTCAAAAGTCAAGGTGGCTCAAATCATTTCGAAATCACGATAAGCTGCTAATCAAAATCCTGGCCGATTTCTATTTAATAATCTTCTTATCTACCTACTATGTAACATATCATACAATATTCACGTTATCTATGCATGTTGTGATATTATTTGTTACTAGGCAGTAGGCGGGCTTGATTATCATAGGTATTTTTATTATGAAACACCTGGGCTCAATAATGGGCAAATATTATGATTGATTTAGTTCCACAGCAAGGAGTTTGCCATGGGCTTGTCGAGTAGTTCTACCACAAACTTGGTTAATTCTAACTTCTTACTATTTATAACTGAAATCAATATCAAAAAGTCATGACTAGATGAAGATAGAAGAGGCACACTCCTCAATATCCCCGCAAAAGGAACTCGCGTGGAGTTAGCTGTTTGCTGCTGTTTTAGAACATGTTTTACGCAATCCTAACCTACAAATAGATGTGAACCGTGTGTCTTTTTCATTTCTCTCAGACTTTAAGGGCGGCCGCATAAACACGTTTTCCGCACGTACGTTTCAAGACCCAGGCGGCACGTTCGCGCGTGGTAAAAACGAACGTTTGCGGTACTCGCACGGAAATCCGAATACGGAAATCATATGCGGAAAACGTGTGTATGTAGCCAGCCTTAAAAACTTTTTTTTAATTTTCTGTCAGACAGTTAACCTTTAATTATTTTGAATCTTTTCTAGCGCTGGACAACTGCGAGTCTCTTCTCAGCGAGGACGTGATCACAACGGTGGATTCGACCACGACGGGGCGGACCGCCATCTTGAGCGCGGGGGCCCAGTTCAACGGGCACACCGGGGTCGTCCGCTCGGGGCTCTGCCACCTGGGGATCCCCCGCGGCTGGTCGTGGGGCGGCCCCGCGTCCCCGCACTGCCCCGTCTACGCCGAGCTCAATGTGCCCGATTGACGAATCGCATCAGGAGGTTTGTGTGGCTGATATTTTAAATGCGATAGTCTGTCCGTTACCTCTTTAAGCTTAAATGGCTGAACCGATGTTGTTGAAATTGATGAAATGGTAGATAGGGAGAAAAGTGTACGGTTCCCGCGCGAGGAATGAGTTTCTGCGCAACGGAGTTGCGAGCGCCGTCTAGTTATTTTTACAGTTAGGCTTTGGGCGCGGCGACCGAATAAAGAAATTACGTAACGAAAAAACCTAAGACACCCCACTCCGTGCGGCGTCCGGTGTGGTGTTGCCAGACTTCGGCACGGTGTTTGTGTAAGTGCGACTCGATGTATGCGCATTATAATTGCATAAGTTGATAAAAAATGCTATGCAACCGTGGCAGTCGCCGAGTGCCACACGTATTTATTGAACAGGAAATTGATAATTATTACTAACTTAGTAAAAACTAAAATGACATTTATTTAACAGGTTGGTACTACTCAGTCGCGCTGGAGCGGTGCTCGCGCGTGCTGGCGGTCACGCAGATCCTGTACTGGTTTATGCTGATGTCTCTTGTTTGTCGTGTTTGTGAAAGAGATGGATATCCAAAACGATCAGTAGATTAGCGTGAGTGGGTATTATTTAATCTACTCGGGGATATTGTCCTAGTCTGAGTATCGTGCTATCTCTCTCGATCATCGAATGTATGAAAGAGAAGGCTATTTTTGAGAGCCGATTGGTAGATTAGCGTGAGTAGGCCTTATTGTTTTATTCCTCTTGTTACGTTACTATGTTTTGTACGAATTTATAATTTATTGTATTATACTGTGTAAACTATCTTTTTGTATATTATGTAGATTTTGGGTTAAGAAGTTGCGTCCTATGGATTTGTCAAGGTTTTAAATTGTAACTAAATTCTAGATATTGTGTCTAAATTTTTATCAGGTGCAGATTTCAAACTATGCACTGAAAACTGTAGGTACTGAGTATATTGAATCATAGAGACACGACAAATTAACAAAGATGTAAATATCAAAGGGTGCGTACTGCGTAGTTTTGTTGTTTTACAAATAAATGTAGATTTTCTTTGTAAGATTACTCGTTACGGCAGATTAAATTAGAGATAATTGAAATTACGAGCTCTCCTATTACAGGTTGTTACAGCATAATAACTTAACAGTAGATCTTCATATTGGACCGCCGGATTGGGCGCACGCACATAAAGCGTGATATCAAATAACTTTAGAGAGCAGAAAATTGCAAACTTGTCTCAGTATTGCACGAGCTTCATTTTAAAAACACGATATAAGTTCCGCTACAGTTTGTCACTCTCACTTCTTAGCAAAGTGATAAGGACAGCATTATAATAAACTTATTTAACCATTGTTTAAACTTCAAGTATTCGACTACTCACCAATGTGTTAGCTGTGGCCAAATATTCAAAGCAAAGATACTGTCTATTGTACTTATTTTAAAGTAGGATTTGCTATTTCCCTCTATGACCGAATTTTAGTAGATAATGTTTAAATGTGAATTTTGCCGTATGAAATAAGAATCATTTTCCAATATCTTGATGTAGACAATTGTAAACTCCATATTAAGTGGTACCTGAGGTTTTTCCTAATAATTATTTATTTTAGGGATTTTGCAATAATGTTTAAGACGTGTTTTAAATTATTTGTAGTTTTCTTCCTTATTTTATTACTATAATAGACAAATTCTTTTCAAACCTTTAAGTCATATAATAAAATATCCAGATGGGAAAATGCTTGTACAGAAAATTTTTCTTGGGTGTCTATTTTTATTGTAGAGGCAAATGATCACCACTATGACGTCACAATGGTTGGTCAATGACTTTTCCATACTTACTGTATACTAGTATTATAATTTTGAATACTAGTTCCACCTGAATTCTGAGTCTTAGGTACACCATTACTTTGTAATATGTAGCAAACAAATATAACTTTTGATAGAACTTTTTCCGCTTAAGTCTTACTATAGCCCGGCCACCGAATATTTAGAAATTAGACCATTGACTTCCCTACTTCTCTCATTCATTCAAAGACGAAAGTAGCGCTATCACGCTTGTATCGCATATCTGTGGGAACAAGATGGCTAACTTTTAGCACGCGAGTAAAAAGGACAGGAAGCGATGAGTCAATGATCGAATTTCAACGTGTTCGGTGACTATGCTATACCAATAGACAATATAGTCTTCTAGTATATTTTTTGTCCAAAGAAGCAGAAGTCATTAGATGGTGTCTACTTAATATTTTTGTATTGATATGATCTCAATGTTAAGCGAAGTACTGAGGGAGCATTCGACTTGTAAATATTACCGGTTCTGTGGGTGCAGGGCCCTTAGCCAAGACGACACGAATGACATGTCATAAGGTCTCTGATTATCTAAATTCCAAAATATGTCTTTGTAAATACATTGTATATTTTCAGGACATCTTTTATTTAAAACTAGTCTAAAAGTATTTAAAGTTTTTAGTATACAATATGAAACAGATTAAAGGTATATTTTACATGTAACGCCATCTATTTGAAATTTAGAATGTTTTATCTAAATAAAGATGTCTTTAAAATGAATTCGGTAAGTTTAGCGCAGAAATTGATGTTTTAAATCCAAAAGTACACTACTGTTCTAGACAGCTTTGTAAATGTATTAGAATATTTCAAACGTGGACTAATAAATTGTAAGTAAAATAATTGTATGTTGAGTAAATCACTACAAATTATGATTATTATTTATCATTATTATTAAATAAACTATAGAATTCCGGGTAGGTATATTTTGTCAATTATATTTTTAGCAAAATGACGGATTTGGTGTTAGTTTCTTTCTTTGTATAGATATTTATTTTTATAATTTTATTTTCTTTAAGCGTAAGTAGATAATATTATTTATAATAAACGTTACCGTGATGTAATTTATGAATTTTAATAAATTGATGGAATTCAGCGTCTTTTGTGTTTTAGTGGTCTCCCACATGGTCCCCTTATGTATTTTTTACTTTGTTTATGCAGAATGAATTGACTTTATTCACCACTTTCTACATTTTTAACGAAGGTGTGTAAATTTTTAGTGCTTTTTGATCCGAGGCCAGTTAAAAAAAAACTAATATTGTTGAGTATCAATATAATTTCTTACCTCCTCAGTTTTCTTATTTAAAAAAAGTTACTTAACTTCATTTTGAAAGTTAAAAAATTGTCAATTCATTTAAGAAACTGTCGCAATCATCAATTCATCACAAATTTTGTTTACCTACACTAAAATTTACAATAATATGAACGATGAATTTGATACTCTATTATTTAACTATGAAACCACTCACCGGACAGACTACCGCATAAGAGAATTCCAACTACCCCAATGTTTACAAATAGATAAAACTGCGCCCACACCATGTGTTAAAACAAGAACCCCATCAGATGCTCTGAAGGACATCCATACTTTGTCCGACTGGAAGAGAGAGTGCGTCCCGTTTGATCTGTTTATACATCGAAAAGAAATATTGCGGACCAACCCGACACACATGCAGAAGGCTTATGTAAGTATAATGGTATGCGTATGCTTTATGCTACTTTGCGGTCTTACTGTAACTTGGTTGTTTGAAACGATATTTTGAGATGCAAGTTGGTACAGACTACAGAGAGCTATGCTAAGGTCTTTATAGAGTTACAACTAAATTTTAACTAGGTATAGGAATTTGGACGTATGGAGTGGCTTCAGTAGGATTAATCACATTTAATGATAATTAAAAAAAAATATTATAAAACAGGCAAAACCGCAGGACCTTGAGAGAGAGCGAGTCCAGAAGACGCGGCCACGACTTATAATGACACCCGCCGTCAGCATTGACGATATAGAGTCCCAGGAGTAAGTAACTGCTGCTATATATCATTAATTCATTACTAACAAGTGTTCGCTTATCAGAGATTCGCCTAGTGGTTTTTCCAATAGAATCATTAATTTGCGTAAGCATGAAGTAAATATTTGCATATATAAGAAAGGGGACCATAAAGTTAATATACCTAGCGGAATAGAGCAACATTAGGCGGGTCCACACCAAGCGAGCCGCCTCGGCCGCGGCCCGCCTCGCGCGGCATGCGCCGTACGCTCGCTTGGTGTGGATGTTGTTCGCCCGAGGCGTGCGCATGCTCACGCTCGGGCGAGCGCGCGTGCGTCCGAGCCGAGCGGTGTCGGTTTTTTGAAATGCTCAAAGGCGCCTCAGTCGTTTGCCGCTCGCAGTGTGGATGTCACATGTTTTGGTACCATCGTGTCTTTGTGCTCAACTGAGCGGCTCGGGCTGTTCGAGCGAGGCAACCTTGCTGTGTACGCCCGTCCGCCTCGCCCTCGGCGAGCATGCCTCGGCCGCGGCCGCGGCGGCTCGCTCGGTGTGGACCCGCCTAATCTCGAGCTGTCAAACGAAACCGAAATTGGTTTTCATCTGTGTGAAAAATATGTGTACGTATACACTTACACAAGCATGATTGAACATGAATTCTATGAGATTAAATTGTCAACGTGCGGTACGTGCGGACTGGACGTCAAAAAAAGGGTGCTGCTGTCATGTATCACACGTCTCTTTTTACCACGCAGTGTAACTGATAGTGACATCTCGCTTGCTCAGGCCTTTGTTTCTCTATTCCGCTAGGTATAATAATAGCTCCCACACCGGTTTCGGTGACGGTGGCCGGTTTCATTGAAACCAGGCCAGCTACGCAGGAGTAGTTTTTATAGTGACCAAGTGTGTGCGCAGTACACAAGAGCACTCTCTATTCCTTTACTCTCATAACCCAGTGGGACGGACGACCGACACGACTGGCGAGAGATCAGGCGCAGAACCGACTTTTTACATGCCCATCCGACACATGGATCATCTTACTTGTCAGACAATCAGGTGATCAGCCTGCATTGTCCTAACCAAACTTGGAAATAACATGTTTCCAACGCGGGAATCGAACCCACGACCTCCGAGTCAAGAGCCGCGCTCTATACCACTAGACCACGGAGGCGTTAAGTTCCGCTAGGTATATTAACTTTATGAAGGGAACCATGATTTGTGACGTCACACTTCAGGGCTCGTCAGCTGTTGATATCGGACGTGTACCTGTCGGAGTCGGAGCGCGCACGGCGCGACGTCACCGGCCCCACGTTGGGCGCCAAAACCGTCCCGTTTCTACAACTACCCGCACCCGCTAACCCGGTATTACCTAATTATTAATAGGTGTAGTAAGAAGTAGTAGTTTACTTTTTACCTGACACGTTTGAAAAATACTAAAATTATTATAAATGCGAAAGTGTGTATGTCTGTTTTTTTTATTATTTTTACCTCTTCTCTTCATGCCCAAACCTCTGAGCCGATTTTGCTAAAAATAAGGAACATAAAAAATAAAAATTAACAAGTATCAAAGCAGTTAAATTCACCTGAAGCTCTCTCTAACTACCAGATAACTCTACCACCGCTTCTGCCGCCGTACGTGAGCCCGGAGTGGCGGCTGCGATCCGCGTCGTGGGACAGACGGCAGCTGCGCGCGCGCGTCGACGCGCACAGGGAGTTCTTCCTCAGGAGACAAACGAAGATCGCATAAATAACTTGTGCAGTCTACGGGCATGATTGTGGTATACTGTGCCTTCAATCTTGATAAATAAAAGGGTATTTTCCATGGCATGAATACCAATTTTTGAGATGAATTCACTATTACCATGATATCTAAAAAAATATTAGTGAACAACTATAATATATTGTATAATATTAAAGAAACGAGAAAAATATATTATAATAAAAACTATCCTGTTGCCGGATAGAGAGAAATTCGGTCATTCAACTACAGGTTGTCTGTTTCAAAAGAGCACGAAAATATTGATAACTCGCTTCTATGTTATACATGGAAATTGGAAGCGAGATATTTCCGGGCATCAATATTTTCACTTGACATATTTCCCTCTACACGGCGAACGGACTATGCAAATAAATATTTAATTTCATTTATTTCCAACATGAGAACCGAAATATAGTGTACATAACAATAAAATTACATCTGATAATTTCATAAATTGACTACACCAAGAATGCAAATCACAGCACGAATAACTAGCGACAACATAATATTATACAATTGATTGAGATAAAAAGTAATATGATTATAATAAAACAAAAACAAAAATGCGTAACGTCATTTTGGGTAACTTTGAATTGCGGTTTTAACTTTGAACAATACATCATTGTAATGTCCAAAGTTAAAACGCAATTCAAAGTTACCCAAAATGAGCGTATAAAAGACAAATATTTTGAAATATATGGTTTAAGCATCGAGCAATTTCCTTTAAGAGGGCGACTAACCCCAAAAATCAAACATCGTCCTTCTCTCTTCACACTCACGCCCGTCTTTCATATGCCAGGTGAAAAAGGACGACGCGGATTCATCGCCAAATTAGTTTTTTCTCAATAACTCGATAAATATACAACATTTTAAAAATCCGCTAGGTCGATCTCTCAATGATAGAATTTTATACAATGTGTTAAAATATTTACTTAGTTCAATGCACGGTTATGGCAATAAATGAAAAATTCGTGAAAGTTAGATGCATCTTTGTGATTTTTTTCTATCGAGAAAATTTTAAGATATCGTGTTTTTGCTCAGATCGAATTCTCGGAAATATAATAACGATAACGATAACGATATGGACGCTTCACATCACGTCAGTCTGGCCCCGTGCTAAGTACCTAAAGGACTTGTGTTACAGGTACCAGACAACGGAAATATATTTAATACTTTTATACTATACATATATTTAAGATTTTTATTATATCATACACATATTTAATACACATCCAGACCCGGGAACATTAAAATCTTTTTTTTTGTTCCGTCGGCGGGATTCGAACCCGCGACCCCCGGCTTGAGCTACCAACGCGCTCACCACTGAGCCACAGAGGTCGTCGAATAAATATATAAATAATGTAGTATCTAATTTTAGAAAATGAGACAATTCGGGGCTTATTTTCAAGTAAGTATAAAAATGAATTATAAAATCGACACTTTAGGGTTAGTCGCCTCCTTAATTACCAAATTAAATTTTTTACACTCATAATAATATGGTTTAACATTTTATTGTCCCAAAGAAGTTGCAAAATATTCGATGAACTAACTTTCTACTACACAGGTTTATACCTAAAATACATTCTATAATTTTATCTTCGAATGTTAATGCCAATTTCACAAGCCCTTGTAATAGTTTTTATTCATTAAGTTAAGATCATAATATTATCTCTCTCATCCTCTATAATACTGAAAGAGATGACATGATAATTTAACAAAGAATATAGAATAATATTAACGTGAAATTGCTATTTTAGGTTTTGTATTCGATACGCTTTTTGTCTGTTTTATAACATTAACACTTAACCTACTTGGAATAAACAAGTTCAATATTATATCACAATATCACCTCAGTACTATAAATGGCTTTTAAATCTCTATTCCTGAAAAGATAAATAATTTTTTTCGTGACGTCTTATTGAATAATAATATATTTAATTTGCCCAATAACTTGGTAGAGAACATTTTAGAGAAACTTACGTAATTTGAAATGTATCTTTTAAGTATAATATCATAACGTGCTTAATTTATTGAAATAATTTTTGGTAACCCAAGATTATTAATAAGTTTCCTTAAGGCCCCTTAATATTACGACAAAGATCAAGTTATAAATAATGTTTAAAAGCTTAAGCCCCAATTTCACCAACGACTGTTAAAGTTAACGCTCGAGTTTTTCATACGAATGAAAGAGAAGACATAATAATATTTTAACACGCTGTTAACACTAACAGACGTTGGTAAAATTGGGGCTAATGATAATGTTACCATTTTCAGAAGCATTATGAGACGTCATTACGTAAAACTATCCATGCTTTCTAGCTTACCTAAATCCTGCCGTATATTCTTGAATGTTCAAATTTTTTTGAAAATTTATAATTCATAACGTTACTATTTCATAAAGATCTTCACTTCGTCTCATTTAACGACCGCACTCAGATACGTATATTATTACATAACTTTAATTGAATGAGGAATTTAACAGAAAATTTATTAAGCTTATGTCAAGACCTTCTTTAAAATGTTAGGTAATCATCAAATGTCTCCGAGTGTGGCTGTTATTAAATTTAATTGCGTACGGCGAGCGTACTCATGCCGTCCGCTGCACGCAAAACATTAGGGGCGTGACGATTGTGGGCGGAGCGATGTCAGGCCAGCGTACGCATGCGGGCGTGACGCGAACGAGTGCGGGCGCGCTCAGGGGCGGAGCTACGTCAGGCGCATTCGTAGAGGCATAGCGCGGCGAGGGCGGCGGCGGCGGCGGGGCGCGCGGCCACATCGCCCGACCGCACCAGCTGCGTGAGCCGCACGCGCGTCGACGACGTCACCTCCTTCTCTACCTCGTCTGTTGCGTCGCGCACGCGGTTCAGCTCCTCGTATAGGATACCTGAAAAATACATTATTTAAAACTACGTATAGGATGCACGCAACTTTAAGATCACTCGGCAAAGAAAGATGGAAATTTGGTGATTTTAATCAATAAAAAACAAACGTTCTAAAACCTAATGCTTGTTTTGCTAGTTTTCACACGCGTATACGCTTTTACACACACAAGCACGTAGGGTCGTGCGCGCGCACACACAGACTGACCGATGAGCAGCGCGGGGTGTCGCAGGTCGGCGGGCGCGTGCAGGTGTCGTGCAGCGTGCCGCGCGACGCCGGGCAGCGTGTCGGCGCGCTCGTCCGCCAGCGTCCGCAGCAGCGCGCGCAGGAACTCCTCCACGTGCAGGCGGCCCTCATCGACCAGGTGCGTCTGCACGAACGCGCTCGTGCGCGGCGTCTCCAGCAGACCGAACACGATGCGTAAAGTGAACTTGCTAGCCTAGAAACAGTTTTTTTTTTGTTTTGTTAAGTAAATAATTTTTAATTTGCTACTTAGCATAATCTGTGTCTTTCACTTGCGAGTGAAAGAGACAATAGTTCGCGCGCCTTACAAGCGGAAACGAGATAGTAATTGTGCGATGGTGATAATGACAGCAGCGTTGGATCAACACAAGATTTTTATCTGCTTATTTTCTGGGCTAGACTGCTATGTTTTTTAGAGATTTATCGCTTGAGGGTACAAACTTCTCCATACACCAGACTTAAAAAGTTGTTAGTCGGTTACTACTTAATACGCAAGGGCCTTTTTACTCGTTCATTTGTATTCTATTGCGTTACTAACATTGGCTAGCTATGATTTTAAGGTAAGATAACTGTGACATTCTCATCTTCCATCGAGGTTATATGTTGGTAACTTTATATACTGACCCTGACAACATCAGCATCCCCATCATTAAGGTGCAGCAGCAGGGTGGGCAGACAGGCGACGGCCTGGTCGGCCAGCGCCTCCCGCGCCGCCGCCGCGCGCGCCGCCAGACCGAATACGCGCACCGCCGCCGCCCGCGTCACGGCGCACGACGACGACATGTACGGCCGGACCTGTTAACCGGAAAGTTATGTTAAACTTAAAATTAAGATAATGTACAAATAAATTAAGATAATGTGCAAAAATCACAATATCGAGTGGCATCACTACGTATTTTAACGAGAAACCATAAAGTTAGGACCGCACTACGCGGTGTCTAGCCTTTAACAAATATACAAACCTTCTGCGCCACGGCAGTGATCTCGCGTTGCGCGGCGCGGTCGAGCTCGGCGTCGGCCAGCAGCCGCGTCAGACCCTGCATCGCGGCCAGTGGCACGTTATCCACCTGAGACCTGGACATAGATAATAATATATTGTTTGTGTCTCACTGTTGGGAGCCTATAAGACTTCAGTCTCGAAATCTGTTGGCAACGGGGCGGGAGCGGCGGCGGCGCGTAGCAATATAATACAAATCTTATCTATATCGCGCGGCGTACTAGACATATCTATAATATATGTCTAGTATGCCGCGCGCCGCTGTTTTCGAGGCCTGTCCATATAAAGCTATACGCTCCCGACCCGCTGCCCGCCAATTTCGAGACTGAAGCCTTAATAGAGAAAATAATAGAGAGACGCTGATAATGGACAATTATGTGGACAAGAAAAAATAAGGTATGGCCCAGAATCCGAGAAAAAAGAAAAGAAACGAGCCCAGGAGTGGATAGCCTTAAATATTGCATTGGAAATGGCAGCAAAGAAATGGTGCAAAAATCATTAGCCGCAAATTACCTACTACATATATTTTCTTTTAGAGTTGAAGTTATCTTTTATATTCCTTTTTAAATACTTACTTTTATATATAAAGAAGAGCGTAATTCAAGTTCTGCTCTTTTGTCGATCATGTCTTTTTCAATATGCCAAACAGAGGCAAGCTGACCTTCTACAGTTATGTGTGTAAATCTATTTGTCAGGTGACATATAAGATTTGTATTTTTGTGTGTATGTTTGTAATGAATAAACTCAAAAACAACTGTGCCGATTTCAAAAATTCTTTAACCGTTGGAAAGCTACATTCATCTTGAGTAACAGGTAGGCTATATTTACTGCTAGAGAAGATTAGGGATCCTTACTAAAACTTAAGTAACGTAATCCAAGGTGTAAAAAAGTGCCCTTAAACGTCTTTCGTCGCATACGCGGAGACTATTGATGATAGAACAAAAGTAAGTTCTACAAGATTGAAGAACATATTAATATCTACAAAAAAACCATATCACCCGTGCGACGTCGGGTCTTGCCGCTATAATACTAAATGTGTACTAACTGCGTATACGGCGCATCGATGCCCTCACTGAGTGCAGCGAGCGCGTTGGGCAAGGCTGCGGCGCGCTGCGGGGCGTTGAGGTGCACGATGTGCGCCGCGCCGCGCAGGCACGCCGCGCGCACGCCCGGCGCCGCGTCCCGCCACCCCGCCGACAGAGTAGCTAGCGCAGTCTCCATCACTACTGGGTTGTCGTTACATCTGCAAGTTTGTGTTTTAATTGAAATAAAATGTAAAGCTAAAAAACAAACACATAATGTTACATACTATCGGAGAATTTGATTCGTAGGGTGGACCAGGGACCCACGTAATTTGGTCACCCTCTACAGGAGGAAAAAACATTGGGTAAGTTACCGCTGTCAATCCTGGCGATACATGAGTCGCAGCGGTAAGAATGTGGTGAATGAATTCCCGTTTAAAAAAAGCACATCAATTAGGGCTTGATTACAACTGCCGAGTAGAGTGGGGACTGGGGAGACAGTGGTGAGATGCTCTGGGTGGTAGTGAAATTAGCCGAGAGCGTCGAGTGCTCGGCCGATACCCAGGGCCGGATTTATATTTTTTATGAGAATAGGCCACTTAAATTTTGCCGCCCCTAGGTTCAAACTCTGCCGCAGTCCTGGGAGGCTGCCACTCCCCCTAGGACCATATAGGACAGGACGGAGCCGCTCTTATGTGCGAAGTGTGCGGCGCACACAGGCGCTAAGACAATAGGGCGCCGCGACGTAGCCAATTTAGGTCAAATTTAACAAAATATAAGAAATTGAAACATTAAGATTTGAGATGCTTCATAGATTTCGCACACAGGCGCTGTGGAGGGTTGGCGCGGCCCCGATATAGGACGTTGCCACCTATAGGCCATGGGCGGCAACGTCGTGCCTACCCTATTCGGTAGGTGTGATCAAGGCAGTAGATGGCAGCGGCATACCTGTAGTGTAGCAGCTCAGCTAATAACGCGTGTGCGGCGCGGCGCGGCGGGGGCAGGGGGTGGCGGGCGGCATTCGCGAGGCGCGCGGCGAGGCGGGGGAGGTGCGCCGCCGCCGCCCGACACAGCGCCCCACCCGCTAGCGCCGCCAGTTCAGAGGCCCCGCCCTCTGTGTATTGCCCGCTCAGCCATATTGAACATGCGTCGCGCACCTGGTAGCAACGTCATTGTCAATTAGACTCAAGTTAGCGGGCCCCTCGACGAGCAATTTTATTGCGCAATATAACGTATTACGTAATATTATTAACCGTCTAGGGTTGATGTTAAACAGCGCCCGCCTTCAATATAATTGTCAAATAATAAATATAAACTGTTCAATAAAATTGAAGCGTGATATTGCGCAATACAATTGATCATCTAGGGGCCGGGTTACGCTTGCATTCAGCGAAAAAGAGATGTATGTTTTAAGTTTTTTCAAGAACTTGACGACCGCGAGTCACTGGACACAACTCTTGAAGACAATAATTCAAATTTTTCATATTTATAATCCTAAAATTTTGCAATCAATAGGCACCATTCGTGCACCATTCTATACCAAATAACAGTTTTTAATTTTTCTTAGCTACAATCAGAGACCAGCCATACACTACAATTTAGCGTTTTATAAGTATAATAATAATTTTAATTATTTATTATATTTAAGACACAGTACTAGCATGCTTAGTTTAACAAACATTTCTTACCTTATCACAATCAGATCTCTCTAGGAAGGCATTGAACGTGTTAATAGTTATTTTGGCTGGGGACAGCTTGATGGCTTCTCTGTTGGGGATGATGCCGAATCTCTCGTGGCCCTTGTTTGCTGGGACCGAATATGCGGGGGCCACGGCGTCTATGTAACACGCTAGTGTTGTGTATAACACGGTGAATAGGTCGGCGAACTTGGCTATACATATCGGCCGCATAGCCGGCTCTTGAAGCATCTCGCCAAGCGCGCTGATGAGCTAAAAAAATATTGTCGCTCGAAAGACGCTCGAAAAAGACTATTTTCTTTTAACTTACACAAATGTTACACAATGAATAAGCTGTATAATTGTGTTGTTGGATAATTTAGAAAAGTCACTTGACTTAAATGAGGTTTTTACCACTATCGTCATTATAACCAGAAAACGTGTTTTACATCCACGATTAAAGCGTTGAGGCTATATTAGGCGGGCTACTTTTACAAACCTATAGACACCTATTATTTTTTAAACCAAAACTAATTTTGTAGTAAATACTTTGTAGTTATAAAAATCATACAAAAATCTTAAGTAACTTACAGTTAGTGGTTGCAGAGCAGCAATGCGATTCTCCGTAATGTGGTAGGGGTCTTCATATAGTTCTATGGAAGTCATAAGTCGTAAGAAATTGTCCACTATGGATTCCGAAATGTTCTCGTCCCTGGCCAAGTAGCGCCAACACGTTATAACAGATCTGAAATTGAAAATATAGATATAACTCTTTCATCATCATCATCATATCAGCCTATAGTCGTCCACTGCTGGACATAGGCCTCTCTCAATGAACGCCAAGATGACCGATCTCCTGCTACTCGCATCCAACATGGGCATCTAAGCGGAGATCGTCGTCCCACCTAGTTGGAGGTCGACCTACACCCCGATTTCTCCTTGGTCTCCATTCCAGAGTAAGTTTACTCCAGCGATCGTCTGTTCTTCGAGCTACGTGACCAGCCCAGTTCCACTTCAGCGTACTAATTCTCTGCACTATGTCGGTGACTTTAGTTCTTTGACGATTTGTTTCAATTGGAAGCTTATCCGCCAAAGAAACTCCGAGCATAGCGCGTTCCATAGCACGCTGAGCGACGGAAAACTTACGAGCTAGCCCTGCTTTAAAAGGCCAGGTTTCTGCCCCGTAGGTCATAACGGGAAGCACGCATTGATCGAAGACTTTCGTCTTCAAGCTCTGCGGAATATGCGACGTGAGAATGTGGCTTAGCTTCCTGAATGCTGCCCAACCCAACTGTATCCTCCTATCGGTTTCTCTCTCGAAGTTATGTCTACCTACCTGCAGCATGTGCCCCAAATAGACATATTCCGTTACGACTTCGAGAAAGACACCGTTAACTGCAACCGGTCTCGGGAGAACATGTTCGTTGAACATGACTTTCGTCTTGTCCAAGTTCATCCCGAGACCGATCCGCCGGGAAGATTCATTTAGGTCGTTCAACATTTCCTGCAAGTCCTCCAACGATTTTACCAATATGACGATATCGTCAGCGAAACGAAGGTGTGAGAGGTACTTGCCATTAACGTTTATGCCACGTCCTTTCCAGTTTAGGGTCTTGAAGGCGTCCTCTAACGCATTTGTGAACAGTTTCGGGGAAATAATATCCCCCTGTCTCACTCCTCAATGCAAATAGATTGGCCTTGTTGTGGCCCCCTGTACTCGGACGGACATAGACGCGGCATTATATAGACCTTTCAAAACTTCGACGTAACGCCAATCGACTTGACATCGTTGCAGGGCTTCCAGAACAGCCCAGGTCTCAACAGAGTCAAAAGCCTTCTCATAGTCCACAAAGGCAAGGCACAATGGCTGCCTGTACTCATGTGACTTTTGTACAACTTGCCTTAAGGTGTGAATATGGTCTATGGTGCTAAAGCCTCTGCGAAACCCAGCCTGCTCCGGTGGCTGGCATTCGTCAAGTTTATTGGATAGGCGATTCGTAATGATCCTAGAAAACTACTTATACATATATGTGACTCAAAAGCGAGATGGGTCTATAATTTTTAAGAAGGGTATTATCGCCCTTCTTAAAAAAGAGAACCACCTCGCTTTTAAGCCACTCTTCGAGGGAAACTCCCTGTTCAAGGACAAAATTAAAGACTTTACGAAGCTCTTTCAAGACGGGTTCGCCTCCCGCTCTGAGAAGTTCGATCGTAATTCCGTCCCTCCCCGGGACCTTTCCGTCGATTTCGTCTATACTGACGTCAGGAAGCTCGCCAGAAAGATGCCGGGTGAGTTTGGCACGCGGGTCGTCATCACGAGGATTAGGTTGCGAAGCATGTGAAGCATACAAGCGGCTATAGAAATCCTCGATCTCGGACAGAACCCCTCTCGTGAGGAAACGATTTGGCCACAGCTATTCTTCACCTTCGTCAGATGACTCCTCCCGAGGCGCCTTACTTAAATGCGATAAAGGCTTTCGGCTGAGCGTGTTGGAACAATTAGAGATCATAAAAGAAAAGAAAAATAACAAATTTGCATTGTTGAATGACCAAACTTGTTTGACTACGTCACCGCTTATTAATTTGTTGGGGGGTACTAGTGAGGGTAGTGGGGGTAGTGGGGATAGTAGCGGGGCTCGATAGTGTATAAAAGGCGGCGTGACATTGTTCGTAGAGTCCACATCCTGAGGATGCTCCGGTGTTGGGGTGAAACGCGCGTCGAGGTTTTCAACCTGCATGGTGGTGAGGGGCCTTGCACGGATTTGCCAACATTATTGCTTGTGTGGTGGTGGTGTTTGCAGGTTCTTGCATGCGAGTGTACGCATAGGCAGTGTGGGAGGAGGGAGGTGCTGTACGCATGCCTATGCGTACACTCACTCATTTACTTAAAGGTAGAAGTTTATTTCACGGAATATTGCTAAAAATAATAACAAATTAAATTTTTTTAACAAGAGATTTGTTGACGAGGAATCCCACCCCGCCCCGGGATGTATGATCTCCCTCTCGGAAGTAGAAAAGGTGACCCGATGGCAAAGTCATGGTGTCTTCCCATTGTCTTCGGACCTCGCACAACCCTAATACGTGCCAACGTTTCCAATTCTACCTCCAGTTCGACTAGGTGGTCTTCGAGTCTAAGCGTTCGTCCGTTGTACGTCGCCAGGTCCAGTTGGTGGTAGCGATCCGTAGCCCGGAGATTCTTAGCACCCCTCGCAGTGCCGTTACCATGGCCGCTACCGTGGCCAGGAATAGTACCGCTACCGGGAACTAGGGGCCTTCTGGTGCGTTTCATAAGAGGCATTTGCTCATAATTGCCACGCGGAGCACGCGGATTGGCAATCTGACAGGGGGCCAATGAATCCAACCATCAATGCTGCAGCCCATTGATGACCATGGATTTCTTCACTGACCGATAGGGTCAGTGAAGAAATCCATGGTTGATGGTTTTACCGCCATCCTTCGGTTGACTAACTGCGCTTGATGTTAGATCTATCCCACACTAATTATTGTGAGACAGAACTACCATCAGGCGGGCGGTGGGGTCGTCACATCCCTACGCCTACCTCTAACTCTATATAACTCTTTATTTCTCACAAATTGGTACTAACTAGTTCTAACATGACAAGATTACAGTAAAATGTGGGCAAAAGCAAATTGTCTTAACAGTAATGGCTGTTGGAATGTTGTATTCGAGAAAGCGATAACTCCCTTTAAAAAACAGAAGGAAACCCTTTACTAAACTCAACAGTCAATCGAACCTAACATCAAATACTTAAAAATAAACCTAAAGGTAGGACAACTAATATAAAAAATATACTTACGAGCTAAGCGGTATCTTCTGGCCCAGCAGTACAGCAGTGACAGCGTTAGAATGGTTTCTTGTGAGAGACAGTAGCGGTTTAAGCAGTCTACCGCGAGCATCATCATTCACTCGATCCATCGTCCCAAGTATCACCTCCACTATACGCTCCACGTTTTGGAACAACTCCTGACCTTTGATCACGAAAAACTCGTCCAAAACGGCGCTGCTTCCGACACCCCTGTTCTCCTGATCGTCGTAACCTTCCAGCAAACTCTCTATGAACTGCATCGTGTGGAGATGGGGGATTTTCGGCGTTATGGTAGCGCAGAGCTTGCTGCAGTAGTCCGCTATCATGCCCAGGTCGTTGGTGAGGATATTGTTCTGTAGTTGCGTTAGCCCAACGATATATTCGTCGTCGGCCTCAGTGATGTGGCCCTCGTAGAGATCTTGGATCTGTATGATGATCTTGACGCAATCGATGGTGGTCAACCGCACGGGGAAGTTGGTGTCCGCCACGCCCGGGACGACAAGACCAAGGAGGTACCCCATCTGCCCAAACTTGCTGGGAGTCTCGTAGTTCAGCTTCACGTTCTTGATGTACGCGTCGAAGACGACCTGCAGGATCAAGGTTGCGGCGGTTCGGATCTCGTCGTTTTCGTGGCGTATCCACTCGACCAGCAGGCCGACTATGTCGTCGATGGTGCTCAAGCACGTCGACTGGATTATCAACTCCTTGATCAGGTCGTGCAGGAGATTCAGCGAGTCGTTCAAGGTCTTCGCAAGTAAGTCGTTTTTGTGGTCGTTTCCCTCCAGCTCGTACTTCTTCTTGAAGGACGAGAGCTCCCCGAATATGCTGTTGAAGAACACCCTGAGGATCGTATTCCGTTCCTCCGGCAGAATACCCTTCTGCAACTTGGTGAGACCCTTGGAGGCCTTCACGATGATGGGATACAACTCGACGTTCCTCCTCTCGAGATTGGAATTGTATATTTGCTCGAGGACGGCGTTCAGAAGCTGCCAGCGGTTTCTCAGGCCCACGTTGTGATGCGCGGCAGGATGGAGCGCCTTGCTGATCTCGTACAGGGTCGTTATGCTCGCCCTGCACAAGTCGTAGGATGGTCCGGCTTTAAGAATGTCGTACAGTATGGAGGTGACGTTCTCCCCGAGCCGCGCCAGCACGTGTGGGTCCAGACACTCGCGCGCCACGCATCCATAGCATGTTATTATCGCGTATTTTACTACCCCTAGCTCCAGCTCATTCTTCGACGATCTAGAGGATAAGAAATTGAGCAGCTTGTTGCCGCGCTTCGCCTCGTTCTCCTTGTAGATGACGTCGAGCTCGTTCTGTATGAACTCCCCGTGCTGCCGCGACGCGATGCCGACGGCCCCGCTCACGTAGTACACGCTGTCCATCGGGATCGCTCGCAGGGCTAGAACTATGATCTTCAGAATAGTTTCGACGGCCGCGGCGTTCGAGATGTGGCATGAGAGCACGGCCAGGTACTGAAGGGAGACTCCCTTGATCATCGGCTGGTTCTTCTTGATCAGGATCTGCTGCGATATCAGCGTCGCTATAATCTCGACCCACTTGTTGTTGTTCACCTGCTCGACGGCCGAGACCAGGAGGTCGAGCAGCATCCTGTGCCACTCCTCCCTCGATTCGTTTTTCTCCACGAACTTGAGCAGACGCTGGATCTCCACGGTCCACAGGGTCTTCAAATTCTTGTGCACGTCCCCCGCGTACTCCTCTAGGAACACGAGCAAATTCTTGTTTCTCTCCTTCTCGTCCGGATCCGCGACGTGCATGATGCACCTGACGAATACGAGGTCCGGGGAGATCTTGAGATCCACTACGGCGTCGGACTTGTCGTCGTCCTCGGAGTTGTTCTGCAGCAGGGACGTCAGGCACTGGCTGACCGTCGACATGGAGGGCGTCAGCTCCTCCAACGTCAGGGCATGCAGGAGCAGGGTGAGCAGCTGACTCCTGACGCTCGTGACCGTATTGCACATGAGCACCATCGAGCTCTTGCAGGTGTCGCGCAGGTCTAGAACGTCCGTCTTCGAAGCATTCGGGATTTCGACGCCGCAATGTTTGATTATGAACTCGACCATTGTGAAATCCTCGGTGTTGGTTATGCAGTTTCTGTACACTAGGCCAACTATCGCCTTCACTAGCAGCTTCTTCATCTTAATCCCCTGCTCCATCATTATCATCACTTTGAGTAGGGCGATGAATTTGGAGGCGAAATTCTCGACGAAGACATGCGACGACGTCGTCAGATGCGTCAGAATCACGACCGATTTCATTCTCTCCTTTTCCTGATTGTGTTTGCACAGGTGAAGCAGATTTTCGATCGTCTGGTCGGGAAACTGGCTGGCCATGTGGTCGAAGACTCGCAGCACTTCGAAGTGATTCTTCACCGACTGCGGCTGATCGTAGTCCGGCTCCAGCAGAACCAAGTTGAATAGGATATGATTTATTGAGTAGATGACGTTCTCGTTTAAATTGAGCTTCGGGTTGAGCGATGAGGGGGCGACTAAGTACGATATACACTGACTGATGTAGTAGCAGTTAATCATGGGCTTGCGGTACAACGACAGCAGTGAAAGGACGAATTTATTGACAGTCTCGTTGAATTGACGCTCCGGAATGAGCCTGGTGATAGGTCCGAGTGCTTCTAGCACGGACTCCGACACTTTGGGCTCGTGAGACGGCAGCCACTGGTTGTAAAGCACGTCAAACACTATAGAAAACTCAGTGACAAAATTCTCCTTGATGGATGTTATGTCTCCGCTCTGAACGTTGTCGCCGATCTGCTCTGCCACGGCCACAGCAAAATGTCCAAATGCTAAAAGAAAAATTTTAACTAAAAAATAAATTTAAAGAATCTAAAAAAACATTTTTTTCGTTATTATTACTTTTTTTATCAAAAATTTGTTTTGTAGCATAAAAGTATTTAAAGTCTTCTATCTCTATCTGTCATGTGACACACAAAGATAATGACATAACAGACAATGTATTATTTACCATCAAAATATTTTTATTTGTAAAAGTATATTAAGTATTCATTTCTACATAGTAAGATTCCAAAAAACACATCATTAATATAACCAAGAGGTAAAAAATATAATCAAAACAAAATTATTATACTTTTTTTTAAATTTCACTGACCATAAGCAAAAGACTGTTTGATACTGTCCTGCTTGACTAGTGTGAGGACAGGTAACATTTTGCCGAGGATCTCCTTGATGTGTGGCACCAGCTCGTGAGTGTTGACCGCAGCCAGTGTTCCCAGCGTGTGGGCGACTGTGTAGTGCGGCACGGACGCTGGAGTTAGTTGGTTGATCAGTGACCGGAGCACCTGGCAAAGATAATTTTGAATGAATGAAAAATATTTATTTCTAAGTTAACACTTATAAAACGTCGTGTCTACATGAGGCCTACCACTAGTTCGGGAACTACCCCGCCAAAAATTTTGATTCACAATCATAATCTGATTTTGAAATTTGATTTTTAAATCACAATTAATCATAATAATCATTTGTAGTAACTAAGAAAACTTTTTGGGTTCTTCAAAACAAAAAAGAGGAGATGATTGTCTTCCATAGACAATCAAACATTGAAATTGTCCAGGGCAATTTTTTTAAAATTTTTATCTTTGAAATACTGCACAGTAAAATCTGAAATGCACCCCATAATTTCAGTTATTGTAATTTTGAGATTAAAATAAAAATAAATGACTCATTTATATAAAAGTTAGGTATATAATATATTAATATAATAAGCTATATTTATTTCAACTATTGCACTTGGTGTAATTAATTTGCATTGATCAAACATTACAATACAGGATTATTTTTTCACCGGTACAATAAATCAACATACGTAGTTGTCAAAAATAAAAAATTATAGCAATTTTTGTTACTACCCTTTTGGAACAAAAAAACAAAAATATCAAGTCCCGGACTTATCCGCTAAACTACAAAAAAATGTGGATGCATTACGCATTTGAGGCAACTCGTGCACCGCCCGCGCCGCCCGCCGCCACCCGGCCGATCGCTTACCTCACCCCGGCGCCCCCTAACTCATACCGCACCCGTTGTCGCCTTGTAATTAATGCGCCCAAGCGGTATTAGATTGGATAAAGGATAAATTAATTAATACGAAAAAAAAATTATTTGTGAAATATACTCTATTATCAATACCAATGACGTGGTAAAATTTATTGTACTGGTGAAAAAATAATCCTGTATAGTAGTTATCACATAGCAAGTAATATGTAAAACAGACACACATCTGGTATTTGACATTATGATATTGGTTGACTAATTCTAATATTTGAAAGTAACTTGGCAATTGTTATGAAGATTGAAACATTAATTCACATACACAAAAATCTTTTGTGTAATAGTTTTTATTACTTGTATGTGCTAATATTATGTATTGATAGGTTGGTTGCAAATACTCAACCATAGCTATTATTATGTACGGCTTAAGTCTTTTTATTTAAAGATACAACTTATCTCTTTGTGTATTTCGGTTTCAAATAATTACAAAACTAGCTGTTTGACCGAGCTTTGCTCGGTAACCGATGAAAATGACATTTTCTAGAAATGATTCCTAGTTAGATCGATATATCGCCCCCGAAACCCCCTGTATACTAAATTTCATGAAAATCGTTGGAGCCGATTCCGAGATTCCAATTATATATATATATATATATATATATATACAAGAATTGCTCATTTAAAGATATAACATTAAAGGAATTAAACAGTACAGTCGGGACATACCAAATCCAAGTGTTCATGGCTGATAGCAACTAGCACTGACGATGCCCCCATCTGCACCAGAGGCTCATGTGATGGATTGTCCATCATAGCTCGCAGCATTGCGTTGACTAGATCTGAGGCAACCTTGGCATCCAACTTCTTTATTTGATTGACACATGTTTGCTCCAGTACCCTGATGAAATTAGCGATGAAATATATCAAAGGACACCGTTTACTCCTTGCTAAGCCCAATTTTTATTGTTTGTTTAAATTTATTTGATTCCTAATTTCCAACTACTAATAAAATATTTAAAACTCCTTAGAAAACCAAGAATACTTACTTGACTATGTTTCCTAATTGTGTTGTACTTATTTTTACTTTGTTTTGATAAAATTCACAGAATATTTCTATGACTTCATTTGGGTACACATTAGCTATTTTAGTTAAGGACTTGATCACAACATTGCTCACAGCGTTATCGTTGTCTCCAATCGCGTCTATAAGGACACCCACTGTATCTATAACAAAAATAAACAAGTATTATTGACGTACTTATCTCATTTCTGTTCAATGAGACATTAAAATAATTTATTCATAAATCATGATACCTTTTAGACAATCTGTTTCTGAAGTTGACATTGTGTCCGAGTTATAACATTAACATTTTCAGAGTAATGAACTGTATATTGTTAGATCTGCACATTAAGGTATCAAAATTAAATATTTCTTCACAAAACTTTTCTTGCTTTTCACGAAGATGAAAATTGTTAATTGACATTTGACAAAGTATGAATTTCATATTTGACATTGACGTTTGGTGTTTGTCAGTTTGACAAACGTCAACGTCAATTTGATTGCGGCTCTTCACGATGGGCCAGCGCAGTGGGCCATCACGATGGCCTAGCGTGTGGAGGATGTAGTGGCGTAGGATGGCCGATGACGCCAGCGCTGGCTGTGGAATGGCGGCGGTGTCGGTTTTTCGGCCACACATCAAAGGATGATGGCGGTACGCCTCTACACGTTGGCGATACGACAGTCGGTGCCTGACCGCGGTCGAGTGAGGACGTCGTAATTCGTATTACAATTTACGAATTTCATTCAAAATGAGGAGTACGTGGTCTCATAATGAATGAAACTGTATTAATATGATAAAGCCGAAAGTTTGTATGGATGTTTGTTACTTTTGTTACTCTTTTGCTCAAAACTACTGAACGGATTTTAATGAAACTTTACAATAATTATTAAAGCTTTTACATTATATATGTACATAACTCCTGACTCTTTAAAGATACAATTTTGGGAGTTTCGGTGTTGTTTTAAGAATATTATTCTATTATTACATTCATCATTGTCATCATCATCACTACCATAAACCATTATTTTAATTTTAGTCTCGAAATAATTATTCGTAGAATTCAAGAGAATTCATATTAGGATGGAGGTGATACGAAGTTCACCAGGTCATCTGGTGAAGTCATAAATTATTAAAAATGCACGTTTTGCATTGGCTAATGCTTACACGTCCATCTTGAACGACGTTTAGATCCACAGAGTACTTTATTATATATAGGAATAGAGATATAACTCAACGGCCTAGACGGGAAACTACTAGTGGCGCCGTCTGATAGTAAGCGTCTGAACTACATCGTGTATCGATTCAAGCGGCAGCCGACATACATATAAATAGCTATATATTTCTAGCTATTCCTACTTACAATCGTAACACATAAGAAAAAACAAAATAAAACACATAAATGGTATTAGCTATTTATTTTTTCTTCGGTACCGTACAGACTTTTGCCTTTTTGTATAATTCACATCAAAATAATACAAAGTCACTATCACACAATTTTCAGAGCACTAAAGAACGGGGAGAAGCACAAGAAACGCAGGAAGCTCAACTAAAAGTTAACACACATGACACAGAGCACAGTTTATTATTGGGATAATTAAAAGGGAACGGGATTACAAGAAGAAATAATTCCCATTTCCCGCAATGGCAGACATTTTTCTTGTGATGACAGATCACAAACATAGATCACAGAACACTCATACTCCTACGGGATGAAATCACGCACTGCCATCTATGTTTGAGTGTCGTAGTCAGTAGTAGTGCTACGTAATGCTACCAAATTAAAAAGTCCGTTATAGCATTACAATGCAATGCTTTTTGGTTGCTTCATTATTTAGCATACTAATAGTAGTAAAATTTCCAGTGTCATAGTACGGTAGGTACTAAGATTGTCGACCCTGTTTAGATCACAACTGAACACGGCCATCATGTAGAGGCGTTGCGACCATTGCATAGCCATCGCATGCGCCATTCGATCGCCCAGCGCTGGCCCATCTTGAAGAGGGGCCATAACAATTGCAATAATCATAGACAATAATGTAAAAAAAAAAAAAAAAAAAACCTAGTTCGTTTAATTCTTTGAGTTATCCAGATTCATGAAGTGACCGACTAAATCGTGACAAAAAATTTACTAATATACGGTAACGACCTTTATAAAAGATAAACCCTCAAACGAAAGGCTGGAAAACGATGCGATGGAAAATTTTCCCTCTACTATATATAACTTAATCAGTGGTTTTCCCGTAGTTTTTTCTCTACTAATCTCCTCTCCTCTCCGTCTTGACTCTTGACTTCTTGAGCGTACAGTTTCCTTATATAGTCTCTCAAGAAAGTGAAGAAATTAAAAAGTGGCAACATCGTAGTGTCATCCCTTTCAAATCAATCTAAGAAAAAAGGGATAGCACTACGATGTTGCCACTTTTTAATTTCTTCACTTTCTTTAGGGACTATTAAAAGATATTTTTTTTTGCCATAGCCCAAATTTATTTATATATTATATGATATATCACACAATTTAATAAACCGAAAGTAGATTCAATTCAAATCATTAAAAATAATAATAAAAAGTCAATCACCAATTTTGCAGCACAATCCGTTGTTCAGACGAAATGGGAAATTGAGAAATTCGAATTTAGTCTATGCTCCTCGTTGAGCGAAGACGGGCGATATTATTTTTATTTTAATGCAATATTGGCTTTTGTGAAAATCGTGGACCGTGGATTTGAACAAACTTATTCCTTGAAATATAATAAGCGTTTGGTTACTAAATTAAAACGAAGGCCTAAATCCTTTGATGTTAACACACCGTCTTCTTATTTAAGTCATTTTAGAACTTTCACCGGATACATCGATAATTCGATTAGTCGAATCAGGGTCTGCAAATCATTCTGCTCCATTCAGTTTCAAGTAGACCGATCGTACTATGTATCCGTGCGTATGGTCAGCTACCGATATAGCCGTGTGATGTACTGCTGGGATCGTTTAAGTGACAAAGCAAAAGCGTCGGCTCCCACTCGCCAGTATTATCCCATCCGTGATTACGTTCCGCCGGGAGCGGGTCGCTCGGTTTAGTCGCCGCGAGGACTCCAAAGCGGTAAATACGGAGTCGCAAATCTTCCTCCGTATAATTTATCGCCAAGATTTCGGTGAGTACCTCGGCCGACGAGACGGGCTTTTATTTTCGCATTCGGAAATCGGGCGGAGCTGCACTGACATTGAGTAGCGCCCGATCAGCTGCCGTATAGTCTTAAAATAGCCATTAAAATAACGAGGCCCTCCTGGCAGCCGAAGCGATCAGCTGATCTCGGCAATGTTTAAAATATTCAATTAGGTAATAATGCCGCAGGCGGGGTGATATCGCGGCTCCGGATAATAATTGTTAACGCCGATAACGCATTATCGCCGTTAGAGTAATATAAAATCACCGAACGGTCTTCACCCTTTCAGTACGTCCCTCTGTTTCAGATCTAAAGATGGTGCAGCAGGATTTGACTTAGGTTGCAGGACCGCGGATGTGCTAGTGACGGTGGGATGGGTGTGTGAAGCTCCCGAAGTGTGAGACAGGCTGATTCATCGGTGTTCAGTGTAGTGTTGTGAAGTGTCTAGGCGAGTGAAAGGCTGCCAGGCCGGAATGCCTTCCGTGATGTTGTCTGCGGTGCTAGAAGAGGAGCCCGATCTGTACGAGGCGTTCCCTCCACATGTTGATCCCTCCGGAATCACTATACTCACTGAGAGTCCTCCCGGTGAGTGTTGGACTTTATTTAAAACATTATCACACTCCATAAACAGACATATTTATTCAATTATACGAGCAACAATACAATAACAATGTTTTAACCATTATCTTAATAATTATGGTTAAAATTGTTGTATTTAGTTTCATAAATATGTTTGTATATGGAACAAAATCCAAAAAATAAGGATTGTTGGCTAAGGGCTTGTTTTACCACTTCCTGATAAGTGCCGAATGGCAGATAGGCTATCTACCACTTAACTTGACAGATAAAGTATGGAGAATCTATCAAAAAAGTTGTGGGAAGCCTATTTGGCACTTATCAGGAAATGGTGAAACAGCACTAAATATTTTATATACCTAACCTTTTAATTTATGTTATGGGCTCAAAATTTTATTCTATATAAATCTCTAAGCTTAAGATATAAGGAGGAATTCGCTAAGAATATTAGACAGTGCTGTTTATTTAGTGTTTACTTTTAAGTCAGTGCCCAATATAAGAAAAAAAAACATGAATTTAGAATATGTGTTTGGCAGTTTTATCATTTCTATATAATAGTAAATGTAGTCAACAATTCAACATCAAGTTACGTGTACATGATTATTACTTTGATAAAATAATATTACAATCAAGAAAATTATGCTATCTAATCATTTCCAATCCTATATTTAATGATATTAATAATTGTAGTATTCAAATCTTAATTTTCATTATAACTCTATTTTGCTAAATTTTAAATCAGCATAATCCTAACTCTTTCCCTGTAAAATTTAATGTAATTGACATACTAATGCATTACAATAATTATTAATAATTTCAATTTAAAATGGAATATAATATATTGTACTGTATAGATATCAAGAGTACAAAATTTTCAAAGAAACAATTTAAAATTGATTGTTTCATTCAGTGTAAAGTGTAAACGGAGACTTGTATTGTCTTTTTCACATGCCACCGTTAATTTGTGATACATGCACACATTGTTATTGAAAACTGGAAAATTTATTTAGACAATGTACTCTAATAGATAAAAAATTTAAGTCCTTGTCATACTCAAGTAACTCAATTGAAACTTGAGCATAAATTCAAAGAGTAATTTATCATTTGTAATTGTTATTTTAAACATAATACAATATGAAAATCATTACTTTTCATACATCATATTCTGTCAGTTTCATAGAAAAATGATGGGCAGCAGTAGTTTTACTGTTGCATGGCCTGGCATGACTTATTAATATATTTTTGGGGGTGCAAAAGACTACAGTTGATGGATTTGGTTGTTATTGATTCCAAGTGCATACACCATTTTAATGCTCGTTCCAAAGGCTCTTAAATTAAGGTGTCCCTTTGCGTTAACTTAAGGGCCACCTAGCGACGTTTTTGTTTTCACTATTGGATAAGGGACAAGGGAGCTAGGTGACCCTTTAAATTTAGGGGCTCAACTGTCCATGCCGTAAACGTTAGGTGGCCATTTTAGGACTAGTATTTTATTTACGAGCAACTACAAAGACGTTAAAATGGATAGTGATTTAAATGATTTATTTGAAGCTTTAGATGCGATCGAAGATGTAGAATTAGTTAATATAATCAAAGTTTATAAATTAGGCGTAATCATATAATATTATAATACTACTGTTACCCGCGACTTCGTCCGCGTCAGCAAAATATAATAACCAAGAAAATAAAAAGAGAAAAAAAATCGCCTTTTTAAGGTAACTTTATAAAAAAAAGTGAAATAATATATACTCCTCCTTTTCGGAAGTCGGTTAAAAAGTAGCCTAAGTTATTGCTTACTACATCAGCTATGTGCCTAAAAAAGTCCCGTCAAAATCGCTCCAGCCATTTCGGAGATTAGCCGGAACAAACAGACAGACAGACATACATACAGACAAAAATTGTAAAAAATGTTGTTTTGATGTCTGTACCCTAACTGTTCTTTCAATATTACAAACAGACACTCCAATTATATTATTATATGTATAGATGTATAGATTAATAAGTATGTATAATCGGGCTTTTGCCATAAAAGTTTTTTGCATTGTGTCATGTGTGTTGTTAAAGTACATATATATCAATGAATGATAATGCTTAGATGATGTTTGGTGTATGAATACCATACAAGCAATATTTTGAGATATTATTGTAACAAGGAAAAAGGTTGAATGTCATTATCACATGGACAATAAGCAAAGCTAGGGATTCCCAAACTTTAGGCTGCGGCGCGCGGCGCTACGCGACATCCAGTGCGAAATAAATAAGTTAAAAATTATGGATAGTATACTAAGTAACTAATTAAAATATATATTAATTTTATACCGGCTAAAACTATTGTAGACTAGATTTTGGCCGCTTTGGGCAGGAATACTTTTGTTGCGCGAAAACCGTATATTTTCCAGGATAACAACAGCTGTCGTAGTTCCTTTTCCAGGGCCCAAAGAATATTTAGACTAAATTTAATCAGAATCGGTTCAACGGGTTAAACGTGAAGACGTAACAGACAAGTTATAATCTGATATTATGTTTGATGTGGATGGACCTATTTTTTAGACCTACGTCGTAAGCATAATACATAGATTGAGAATCGCTGTGCTAAACGATAATTATGGGCGTGTTTAAAACCAGTCGGTTATGACTTCTGAAGTAGTGATGTAACGGATATTCGCATTCGCGAATATCCGCGTATTTTTCAATATTCGCATTCGCAAAAATTATGCGAATATTTAGCGAATGTTTTAATAATCAAAAAGGATGTTATTATATGCATGCATTTGAAATAATATAATAATACAATAGATAACACTTAGATTTTTTTATTAAATCATACTTCTACATTTTTAATTCAAGCCTCATTAGTCATTTATGAAAAAATAACGTCAGAGATCTTATCAAATCTAACATTAATCAGCCTTGTTGGTATACTATGTAAGGTTTGCATTCATTTTGTAGTATATTATTACTTAACTATCATTTTAAATAAAGTTTATAATTTCTATTTACTAAAAAAGTAAACAATTACTTGAAACATAAAACATAAAACTAACCTCAAAACAAAATAAAACTTTTAGAATGAACTTTCTGTGACTAAATTCATTCAATTATAGTCTGTCAAGAAAGTGAAGAAATTAAAAAGTGGCAACATCGTAGTGTCTTCAATTTCAAATCAATCTAAGAAAAAAGGGGTGACACTACGATGTTGCCACTTTTTAATTTCTTCACTTTCTTGACAGACTATAAGCAATATCGGTTCGGCTATGTTCAATTTAAACATGGCCGACACGAAACGTCAAACCTGTCGAACATTTTACGAGCGCTTTTTTTGAAATTTTAAAATATTCGCATTCGCATTCGCGAATGTTGAAGATAAATATTCGCAATCGCATTCGCATTCGCGAATGTGAAAAATCCAACATTCGTTACATCACTATTCTGAAGTATAAAAAGTAACAAACACTCATGCATATCATAACTTTGAATACGTTATAATACAACTCAATAACAATTCAGCGTTTGATTTCATTTTTGCAATACTGCATAGTTAACAACCTATTATTGTCGATAGCGCATTATTTATTTACTATCGGGGTTTTTCCTAATAATACATATTATTTTGTCTCATTAATTTTGTAGACTTTGCTGTGTGTGTGAATGATTTATGAATTACTAGACGACTCCCGCAACTCCGTTGCGTCAAAATTCGTTTATCGCGCCGTACATTTACACCGTAACCGTACATTTTTCCGAAATAAAAAGTATCCTGTGTCCCGGACTCAAAGTATCTCAATATCAAATCATAGCAAAATCGGTTTTGCGGTTTGGGCATTCAAGGGTAACAAACATACAGACAGACAAACACACTTTCGCATTTATAATATTCGTATGGATTATGTTTGAACGTTATTGGAAAAGGGCTGAAATTCGAGTCAGACTCGATGTTTGCTACAAAACAACTAGATAAAGTCTTTCTAACTTGGATTATTTACGAGATTTTCCTAGAATAAGGTACTATGTAGAAAGAGTGTCTGTTCTTAAAGAACTTAGGAATCTATGTAGCCGAAAGACATAAATGCTATAGAATTTTGTTTACATCAAAGTCACGAAGCCTAAAACGCTGATGGCTGAAATTATTGTAAGACTCGGGTATTGTAACTAATGAAATATTAAAAAAATTGATTGTTTTTAATTAAAACTAATTAAACAATGCCCTTATCACAATAGCGTGTGGAAATAGTAGTTTAACAATTAATTTGTTACGTATTTCGAAAGGACAGTGATAAGCGAGAAGGAAAAATGTGTTTTATCCAGCACTAACGTCTGAAATCACTATTCTCTAGTTACAGCCCCGTCGAAAGTTTCTTAAGGCAAGGATGTCCCTAAAATTAGCAGGTCGATGTCTGTCAGTATGGATATGTCGCAGCCGACTGGTTTAAATAGCCGTTCAATCAAACAGCTAGCCCTTTGGCTGAACAACGCCATTTAATCACACGTCTAGCTTTTAGATTGAATATTTTAGTCGCTCAAAACGTTCAACACTACAGCTGATTCAAAAGCCGCCGTCTAATTGAAGTAGTTCAGCGCGCACCGCTGCGGCGCTAGGTGCGTTTTATTTACAATATGGCGTCAACTAGCAGGTGTTTGTTGGTGTTTGTGGTTGTTTTTCGGAAAGTAAGTAGTTAATAAAAGTTGTTAAAGAGACAAAAATTATGGAGGCACATACGAGTGAATCATAATTTCAACAAATATTCGAGGAGAAATTACGGGATTATGAAATACACCACCAAGATATTTATTGCAATTCCATAAATAATAAATCAGCTATAATTATTGTATGTGCTAAATATGTTCAAAATTAGTTAGAATACAATTTTTCCGCCCCCCCGAAAGGGGGGTTCGGGGGGCAATCTTGGCGCCCCTGCCCAGAGATGAGAACAATATTCCATATGAGGCCGAACCTGCGCCTTGTAGAGTTGTAGGCGTTGGTCCGGACTGAAGTACTGTCTCGCTCTGTTAAGTACACCAAGCTTCTTCGAGACTAATTTGGCCTTACGCTCAAGATGATATCGGAACTGGACTTCGCTCGATATGTTAGGTAGGTTAGGTTAGAACTTAGACCACAACGCAGAGGGAGCCGAGCGAGCGTAGCGAGCGTGCTGCGGCAGCAGCCGGCGACCGTCACCAAATAAAAGGGGGGCTCGGGGGGCACAGCCCCCCGCCAAAACAAAAACAAACACAATCCAGAAAGTCCAAAAGTAGGTTAGGTTAGAACTGCGACTGTGCTGCGGCAGCAGCCGGCGAACGTCACAAAACACGCCTCAGATTTTTTTATTTTTACTTATTGCATTAAACTTTTGGTCACCCCTTAAACTTAATCCGAGAATAATCTTTCAATTTAAAAATATAAAAAGTTTTCCTATTCTCCCAAATTACATATTAAACTAATAGTCACCCCAGTTAATTTGCCATTAAACCAGTTGGCTAAGCGTCGTCTAGCTGTAGTGTTGAACGTTGTAGTCAACAAGTCGACTAAACGACGTAAAGCCGTGTAATTGAATGGCGTTGTTCAGTCAAAGGGCTAGCTGTTTGATTGAACGGCTATTTAAACCAGTCGGCTGCGACAGATACATTAAAATAACATTCATATCAGCGCGCCTTGTACAGTGGCGGTTCGACGCTCGCCGCGTCTTTGATAGAGAGAAATAGGAGCAAATTATACAATTTTTTTAAAGACCGAATCATTTATTAAAAAAACTATTCGGTTTTTTTAGAACTATAAAAAAGCTATCCTTTTTGTAAAAAAAAATAATCATAACATTGTCATTGAAAATTACGAGATGTTCGAATTTGAAGTGTACTTTTATGGTGATTATATTTCTTCGCTTCATTCTTCGATATATAAATTAACCAAACGTAGCACCTTTGTATATCTGCTAGGCAATCGACGTAAAGGACTACTTGGTTAATTAATATATCTTCGAATGAAGCGACTCATATAATAATGATCGAACTTCACTTGGTAAGTTCGTTTGATCATTTATTATATTTCTTCGCTTCATTTTTCGATATATTAATTAACCAAGTAGTACTTTGCATAGCTGCCTAGCAGATATATACAAAAGTACTACGTTTGGTTAATTATATATTTTCGAATGAAGCGACTCATATATAATAATGATCGAACTTCACTTGGTAAGTTCGTTTGATCATTTATAATCAAGATTTTTTACAGAATTACCATGCCATTTTTCAATATTCTATTCGGTTATTTTGTAACTTTGGTCTTTTTGAGTCTACATCAATTTTGGTGTAAGAGAATTCCACATAATTTCTTCAGACTTGAAGCTTAAAAATCAGTCTTTTCGAACTTGCCTCGCCTTAAGCTGGTCGGAGCTGAGCGAAGACGTGGAACACTAAATTCGCGATTTTTGCACTAAAACAGCACTCAATTTCAGCACTAAATTAATTACGCAATCCCCAGTTATTTTGCCCATTTTGTCATGCTAACTTTATGGTCGTTTATGTACTACTGCCTATAATTGTATTCTATAATTTTTAAGAAGCGGTTAGGTTATTAGAACAGAAAAATATGTCTTACCCTTTGATAAGAATTTGTTTGTGCAAGGATTTCAGTAGAAAGAGCAGTTAAAATAGATCTAAAATCTAAATTAATGGATAAGTCGTGACGAAGAGACCAAGGATTGTCGTTTGTTTGTACATGTATGTTTGTAACTATACATTGTGGTGTTGTCTAAACATGAGGAGCAATGCGACACGGCTCTCTTGTCACTTATTGTATAATCAGTATACTGTTTGCGATGGTCAGTTATGTGTATTAATATATTGCGGGCTTGGATACCATCTGAGTCGGCCCATTTGTGCCAAAGCTTAGATTAACAATAATCATAAGAAGGTTTTTATCCATGTACGATACTAAATTGATGTTCTGTCTTCTCTTCACGCTTAAACTGCTAACCAATTTTCGTATTGGTCCGGAAATACTACTGGTGACAGTTCGTTCCAGAACTTCCAGAGTTTTACAGTCTCCTCTATCTTCTTCTGTCAGGTGACTTTTCCAATGTGTTAGAGAAAGACAAACGGGCGCTGTATTAGTACATTACGTTACGCACCTAGGGCAGAAAAATAAAAAATGTTTGACTAATGATTACATGTGATCTGAGGCTTTTTTATTTACCTACTGCCCATGGTGCGTATACTATAATTTTTCTCATCGACGGAGGCGGAAAACGGCAACATCGGTAAGCGCAGCGGGAAGAAAGTTGACGTTTTCCGCCCGGAGGTGAGAAAAATACATTTCTTATTTTCTTGCCCTAGACCGGTGCGTAATGTACTATTTAAGTCGATGACGCCCGTAACTCCCTTAAACGCGGGAACCGTAAAATTTTCCGGGATTGAAAGAATTCTCATGTCCTCTTCCGGGACTCTAAGTATCTCTATACCTCAGCTAAATCGGTTCAGCGGTTTGGGAGTGAAGAGGTGACAACGGACAGACAGACACACTTTCGCATTTATAATATTAGTATGGATAGTAAAGGGGAATAGTAATTCCTATTACGACTATTATTCTCCAGTTCGATGCTCACTTCTCATCTAACGACGTATTTCCTGCACTCGAGAGATATGGATGAGCATTAAACCGCGATTTGCCGATAAGGACCATGAGATGTGGCACACTTGATAACGATAAGACGCCTGAGATTAAGCATACATAGTACTGTATTAACATTATAAATGCGAAAGTGTCACGAACTGATTTAGATGGGCATTTTAAACGCGTAAGGCCTAACGGTGAAGCGAAACGAGTAAATTTTGTGAGTCGCAGAATTTCGGTCGCGTAAAGGATAGTAGATAATATTAGAAGGCAGTAGGAAAGGAAGTGCGTATAGGATAATTTTTATAACGCAAAATGTAAGAGTCCCACGTAAATTAAATTTGGTACTTGAACGAAGTTTGGCGTAGAATTTGCACCAAATAGAAAGAAGTTGTATCCACGGTATAATTCGCCTATGTGTTATCCGATGCCAAAACTACAAGCATATCCAAAAATAGTTTATATTTTTGCGTGAAAGATTGGCATCCTGAATTCTTCCTTGCAGATTTTGCCATTTATAGTAGTGGAGCTGTAAGAGTCGCTCAAAGTATAATTCGCATTTCGCAAATAGCTAAAAAACGCGTAAAGAAAGATCTTATTATGAAATAAAGTCGAAGTTTTAAGACTGGTATTTCTTCGACTGTACCTATAACATCTCTACATTTACTCGTTTGTGGCTCGTACTCATATGTAAATAACATAATGTTTGGAGTAGGTAACTGTTTCGTATTTACATATAATAATCATGACCTACATGTAGCGCATTGCATATCAACAGCCAAGCCGAAAAGTTCATCCATACTAATGTTCGGGCCACACTAACGTTTAACGTCAATGCCCAACAACGCGACAATTATTGCGATAATTTTAACGCGTTAAAGTGGGTGGCTACACTTGAACGGTCAACGTTTAATGCCCAACGGCGTTGAAAACGGCATTGATTTTACTTAACCGACTTCAAAAAAAGGAGGTTATCAATTCGACGCGTACATAATATGTAATATTCCAGAACTGCCTAATTTTCGTATATCAGCGTCTGAACAAATGTGCCAAAATATTTCAAAAGTGTAAGTATTTATGTATGTACTTACGTATGTATGTATGTTTTTATGTTTGTGTTCGCATATCTCTGGAACTACCATTGCGATTTCAGATCTTTTTTTGTTGTACTAGATATTGTTCAACTTAGGGAATAGTGCAAGTTGCATCAAAATTGGTTCAGTAGTTTAGGAGGTAGGGCGATTTAATTCTAAATTACGTACAATTTTGAAGTCGCTTTTATCTTTTTATAATGTTAATTCATTTCTTCAAAAGGTAATAATTCTATTATTCGTCGTCAGGCATCACTTTGCTTTCCACGATTCTTGTAACTTTTGAGTTTCAGATCCCACAAACATGGTTCGGTTTGCAAAATTTCAAAAAAATAGCAATTACTTTCTCGTTTAACTAGAGTGGAGCGAAGACTCCATAACCAAAGTACGTATTTAAATTAAAAAACGTGCGATTTAAATGCAAACAAGTCGAAGCCAACACGTGTGATCCCGTCGGGCTCTCAACGCAGTGACGATACGTAGTGTGGCCGCTTCATCGCATTAATTCTCGCGTTATTTGATGTACCGCCACTAAAGCTATCGCCAAACGGCAAACGGCGTAGTAAACGCCGTTGAAAATTATCGCGTTAAATTGTGGCTACACCTACGGCTAACGTCCAACAACGCGATAATTAACGGCGTTTGACGTTAGTGTGGCCCGAAAATTATAATATTATAATTATAAAATCTAAAAGTGTGTCTGTCTGTTTGTTACATTTTTCACGCTCAAACAGATGAACTGATTTTTGTGAAAATTTGTGATACTTTGAGTCCCGGGAAAGGACATAGGATACTTATTATCCTGGAAAAATGTACGACCTTGCGGGTCGGTATCTAGTGCCTATTTAATGTAAGTAGGTACATCGGATTATCGGACGATGTTAACGTTGTGTAGAGTCTCAGTCAAACTCGACGTTTTGTAATGGTTAAATTGATAATGATAGTGATATCATCACCTATCCTAAAATTCAAATTAAAAAAACCCTAGTGTCAAGACTAAAGTAACTGTCAAATTCGTATTTAATTCGTTTTGATAACGATGGAGTCATCTTCATCCATCTCTTTGCAAAATACAGAACTTTGATTTGTCCAGTTTACTAAATAGTTATAGACCGCGCAAAATGTTAAGATCTCTCGGCGAAACTGGAGGTACTGCTTTCGCGTAGCTTTTGACAGCTCCCAGGCATATGACATTCGCTAACGTTACGATAACGTAGCTCAGCCTCGACAGGAACTCATGCTTAAGGGCCTGTATTCCCAGAAACGGACGATTTTCAAGATTTAAAAGTGCGCCTGCTATTTTAATATAGTTTTTTGATCGTCGTTTTTTTATACATCAATTAAATCGAGTCAAAAAAACGAAACGCCCTAAATATATTCTTTGTCTTTAATTCAGTGCAAAAATTATCTGAAAATTCCAAATAATTTGGACATACCTACTATGGCAATTTCGTTAAAATAAGAGGTAACTTTGGGATTTTTTTCTATCGAGTGAAATTCATGATATTGTGTAGTGGAATATAAATTACACTGTCTTAGATCCTTAACTAACACATATATTTTTTTCATCATTTAAATTACTATATTTTTGTGTTTACTGTCACTTTTAAATCTTGAATATCGTCCATTTCTGGGAATACAGGGCCATAAGGGCCTTTATTAGTAGTGTAATTTGGCGAGACAGTGCTCTTTCGTCAATAAAATTGCCCGAAAGGCGAGACAGTTCTCGCCTCTACTCGGTAGGTGTAATCATAAATCAGAACCTTATCTTCACAGCTGTACTTTATACGTGGGAGAGCCATGCTTCGGCACGAATGGGACGGCTCGACCGGAGAAATACCACGTTCTCACAGAAAACCGGCGTGAAACAGCGCTTGCGCTGTGTTTCGCCGAGTGAGTGAGTTTACCGGAGGCCCAATCCCCTACCCTATTCCCTTCCCTACCCTGCCCTATACCCTTCCCATCCCTACCCTCCCCTATTACCCTATTCCCTCTTAAAAGGCCGGCAACGCACCTGCAGCTCTTCTGATGCTGCGAGTGTCCATGGGCGACGGAAGTTGCTTTTCATCAGGTGACCCGTTTGCTCGTTTGCCCCCTTATTTCATAAAAAAAGTACTGTATTTACTTCATACAAAAAGCTAACATTTATGAGCTAACTTTGATGAGGCTTTCAGCACCGTTGCGCCAAAATTCCTTTATCGCGCAGAAACCGTACATTTTCGGCAACAACAACTATCCTTAAATATATTATTTCCGGCTTTCAATTTCGCATCCACGACACCAAATTTCATCGAAATCGGTTTAGCTGTTTAAGCGTGAACAGTTAATCGACAGACAAGCAGACACACTTGTTCATTTATAATATCAGTAATGACAGGCTAAGTCGCAGACCTACCCTAATTTCTGAAACAGCTCAGCAACGGATTAATAAAGATGAATTCTGTGAGCAATGAAATACGAGGAAAACGTACGGCTACGGCTGATGATGACATCGTTATTATAACAACGTTTTTAAAAGGAAATAATTTCAAGGCGCATAGTGATGAATGATGATCTTATAAATGTTTCCTGCTTTCCTGAAGTTTCTTCATATTCCTGGAATTTACGTTTTGAGAATTTTCCTGCAATTTTCTATTTTCTAACGAAACTAACGAAACCAAACCATGAGTGATGACTCAGTAATCAGTCATCACTCATGGTTTGGTGGTCATGTTTTCATGGGCTCGTGGTAAATCAGTGTTACCACGTAAGATAGGCGTCGTACAATAGATAAAATATATATATTACGTATATACGTATTAATTAATTACATTAAACACTGATATATCTTGTTGACTGTGATAAAGGTTGGATAAAGGATTTATGATTTAGTTTCATGGAATGGAAGTATTTGAAAGGTAAATTTGGTATTTGAAGGGATTAATAAGTATACTACATTTTTAAATAATATATTTGTTTCCTTATTAAAATTTTTATTAAAAAGTTTTTATATTCTTTTGAGAACGAATCTATGAATATGATTAATTGTTGGCATTGGTTATAAGGGTTGCCATCGACCATACCGATCCTTAGTAAAATGTAAATTAACTTTATTATACGGGTTTGTTAGAAATCAAAACTAACCCCTTATTTCTCTATTATAAACTTATTTATTTATTTTTTTATTTTATTTATTCTCTTTATGTACAAAATTAAGACATATTTATAAACATGACAATATAACATTGGCGTACTTATTAGGGCGGATTCGACCAAACTGGAGTAAAATTTTACTCGAGTATAACTGTCTCCTAATCTAAGAGTAAGCTGGTTTTGCGTTTTTCCAACTTCTAATCCAAAAATGAGGTAATTACACGGGAGTAAATATTTACACGGGCTATTTTGGTGGAGTAAATATTAAACTGAGAATAGTTGCACAACAGGGTTCAACTGTCACGGTCGGTGTCATTGTGAACTATAATTGACATTTTATTTCATACTCTTTGAGTAACTTGGTAAAATGCAAACGATTATACCCTAGAGTAAATTAAAGGAGTAAAATTATTCTCATGATAGTTATACTCGTGTAACTTCAAGTTTGGTCGAATCGGGCCTAAGAGATATTTAGATTAAACTTCATTTTTGTTCAATCGAAGCGATCGATCGCTTATGAGTTATGCGTAACCGCCCAAAAGAACCTTACTAGCTACATTTCCGACTCGCACTTGACCGGTTTTAATTGATTTCCGATATGTCTCAACAGTAATATAAAGCTACAAACACAGGAAACGAGACGGATCAAATATCATTAATTAAACGTAAACTTCCTTTATTGTTATTGCCTAGGTCATAACTCAACTAAAAAAATAATATTATTGCACAATTTTTAATTCATATTAGTAGTAGATAGATCCCGTTTTGCAACTGGGCAGTGAGTGAAGTGACTGACACTGTTTTTTTTTTATAAATTTGATATTACCATAGAAAATGTCGGCCCTGTGCGAGTCGGACTCGCGCACGAAGGGTTCCGGACCGTTATATTATCAAGACATAGGCCAAAAATTGTGTTTTTTGTATGGGAGTCCTTCTTAAATATTTATATTAATTTTATTAATAATTTCTAATGTACAAATAGGTACAATAGAGGATTTTGTGAATATTTCGTGTCTCCCTGTTGCCATTATTAGTATTAAGCAAAAAAGGCCACAAAATTACAAATTTGTTGTATCAGTATGGATGGGAGCTTCCCTTAAATACTTAGTTATTTTATTTTTTTCTTAGTATTTGTCGTTATAGCGGCAACAGATATATTATACACAATCTGTGTAAATTTTAGAAGCTAAATTAATTAAATTATAGCTAGAATAGCGGACTTTGAGATGCAACCTGGAGACAGACAGACGGACGGACAGACATCGAAGTCTTAGCAACAGGGTCCCGTTTTTACCCTTTGGGTACGGAATCCTAAAAAGTGTTACTAAAATGATAAATCAAAAATGTTATAATCTAGTTACAGTTGCCCCAGTCCTCTCTATAGAAACAAGTGACTTGGAGCGATCAACTCCATCTAGTATTAATTACAGACAATCGCGGCACTTAACTCGTAAACACTTCCGATAGATGTCGACGGCTGAGGTTGGATTACTTAACTATTGCAGTTTGTACTCCGTTCAGGGTTATTTTACGTCGGAAACATGTTTTTATGTCGTTGGAATAAGGTCCTGTTAAAAGAAAAATGCTTGGAAAATGTAGTAAACTAGTAAAAAAATAAAATTCGTAAATATTATGATTGTATTGGTAAACTGGCTCTAAAATGCTTAAAGCTTATGAGCAATAAAATATATTGTCTTCAGTTTAAAATATCAGATAGTCTAATATATAAAAATAAGTCGGGTTTTCCTTCCTGACGCTATAACTCCAGAACGCACGAACCGATTTCCACGGTTTTGCATTCGTTAGAAAGGTCTCGGGCTCCGTGAGGTCTATAAAAAAAATCACAAAAAACTTCAAGAGACAAGCAGGAAAACAGGAAAAATCATTTTATGGCAAAACAGCGCTTGCCGGGACATCTAGTATATCTAATAAAAACGTCCTTAAATTGTCTCATAGCCAGGCCAGATCTACATTGACGTACTTTGCTAGTTGCTACTGAACACCCTTTAAATCTATTTATTGAACTTGTATGTTCAATAAATAGATTTAAAATAATTAAATCAACTTTATACCGCGCCCGAGCTCCAAGGAATTGTCAAAAATGTTGGGGGGATTTTTATTGTTGACGGATTATTGTTAATTGATATGTCTACTTAGTGCCCAATTTTTTTTATTTTTTTATATTAATATTTAATCAGTTAAAATATATTTTTAGTTCACGTGGCAGATTGCGGCAAATCACACGAAACCCGAACCACGCGTTTTTATCGTTACTTTCGTCGCTCAATTAAAGCTATAAGGATTATTGATAAGGTTCCAAAATCAAGGATTTTTTTAGAAAATTTCCTGCTCTTTAAGGATCTGTTTTCAAATTTTGATTATCTCAAATAGTTTTCGAAATAAAATAAAAAAACCAAACCCTTCTTTTTATGTTTACTTAATTGTTTATAACTTTTGCATTTTTTTCAGCCCCTCTTGTAATTTTGATAGAATTTTCTAGATTCCGAATCGAATGAGACCAAAATCATAATTTTCGGTGCATGAGATCAGGTTTTTGACGAAAATGGCACTTGTTAACCAGAGTATTTCTCTGTGGCCTGCTACTAGATACATCTTTGCCAATCGAAAAAAAAATTGAATAGTTTAATTAATTAAATACATTTGTAAATTGTACTATAGCCCTGTCTAATATCTTCTTCTTTGTCCACGCCATGGTCAGGTCTCCCAAGCAACTCGTAGAGCTATGTTCATTAATGACCAACAAAATGTTTTCTAGAAAACAGAGAGCTATAAATAATCTGGATAGTTGTTTGTTACACATAAGTTGCATTCTAATGAGCGGATAACCTTCGCTTATCGACAGCATAACACTTGAAATTACGGCCCAAGTACCTACTTAGTACATGGTTGATACTAACTGGGCTATACATTATACAACTAGATTTCGTTCGCGACTTTGTCCAGAAATCAGGGATTGATTATTCAAATTTGAATCGGATTCGAAAACTTACTTCGTGGTTATTGGTCAACGTTGACTCGCGACGAAGCGTTGACCAATAACCGCGCCATAATTTTTCGAATTATTCGAGAAAGACAAACCCGTTCGCTCCCAATGCTCCGCTCATCATACAATTTACTAAACTTCATAAAAATAGTTTAAGTGGTTTCAAGGTTTGACGTAAGAGAGAGACAATTTTTAGGGTTCCGTACCCAAAGGGAAAAAACGCGACTCTAATACTAAGACTTCGTTGTCTGTCCGTCTGTCTGTCTCCAGGCTGTAACTCAAGAACGGTTATAAGTTTTTACCGTTCTTTTTACTCTCTAGCTATTGCTAGAGAGTAAAAATTTTCATTGATTGTATTACATGTCTGTTGCCGCTATAATAACAAATACTAAAAACAAAATAAAATTAATATAATAATAATAACAGAAAGTTAATCACACACTACAGAAAGTTAATGTACTTAGTTAAAACTATACCAATAATTATATCAAGTATGGAATCATCCCAAAAACATTACACCATAGCCTTGAAACACTTAACATTCATCCAATTACATAATATATCACCCTTCAAAAGGCTGTTATCCTTAATACATGCCGAATCGTCAGGAATTTTTTGTCGATTACCTAATTTTAAAGTTAATCTGAAGTTGCTTGGTCACAAGCCCGCAGCTTTAGTAAAACACCCCTAGTTGAGAAAGTAAAAAACTTAAAAACAAAATAATAATAATAATAATACGTGTACTTTAATATTTAATAATATACCTTTATAATATTGAAATAAAATAAAAAATTAAGGGGGGCTCCCATACAAAAAACACAATATTTGGCCTAATTTTTCTCTTTAATGGTACGGAACCCTTCGTGCGCGAGTCCAACTCGCACTTGGCCGTTTTTTTAATACTGCATCAATTTGAGAAGTTCATAACACCCCTCTTTTTTGTCGGGAGTTAAAAATATATTTTAAATGTTAACGTTCTTTCACACTGCGTTAGATGGGATATAATATGAGAGAAAGGACATAGGATAATTTAATTATAATGTTAGATTAGCTCTACATTTTGGACTCTGGAGTCTAGACGGAATATAATAATCTTGCGTTTAATCTCCGGCAATAAAGTAATACAAAGGGTTAATCTTTAACTAATGGACATCTAAAAGTTTTAACATACTTATGGACATGGGGTCTGACAGACCGCTCGTATTTTCATCTGTTTTTATTTTTTGTATTATTTTTGCTTAATTAATGCCTTAAGACACAATTGATTTAGGGAATGTATGGATTAAATATTCAAAATTCTAAATTATATTTTAAAATGAAGCATTTTAAGCAAATAAAAAAATGGAATTTACACTTCTGAACATGTAACATAAAAATTTTGACATAGGTCGAACATGGACACAATTTTTTATTAGCAGTCATTTCACATGGTAAAGGCCACTACAAGCGTAATTATAGCTTACATGTAACTAAACATATTATTGTGGTTAGTATTTATTTTAGTTATATCTAGACAGATCCAATAAGTTTTTGCCGTAATTTTTTTTCCTAAATATTAGCTCTCCTAGACCCAAATTTGTTCCTTAGAACATTTTCAGTGCAATATTTCAATCGTTTGATCGATTCCAAGTTTTTTATATATATTATAACGAAAAATTTCACTAAAATAACATAAGCAGAAGTTATGTCAAGACATTTTATTTAGACATTGATTGCGCAGAACCGAAAACACGCATAATTCTTTGTATAGAAAGCATGGACATGGGTTCTCACAGACCGCGTCTGTGAGAACCCATGTCCATGCTTTCGAAATTCAAACCAAAATAACTTTGCAAACTTGCAGTCGGCGTCGAATTTTTTTGCTTCAGAATACATTTTTCGACTAAAACTGAAGCTACTAAGCGCCGCAAGATTGAAGCTTAAGGCCATCCCCTGGGTAAACGACCTTGACCATACATTTGCCGCGATGCCGATATCCTCCGCCAAAATCCTTTTTTTTACTAATCTTAGTTCAAAATTATAGACCTAAAAAATTCAATGTAGTTAATGAATTTGTCGATCTATTGGCATGTGTTTCAAATAACCATAATTTGTAAATACAAGGAGATGCTGAATGATATGCTTGAATTTAAATCTTAAATTAGTATTACTTTGGAAGCTGATATCATGAATATAAAAAACATAAAATAGGAAATTAATAACTATGAATGGAACGTTCATATTATATATTGAAAATTATTGCTGTATTTTATTATGATTTTGTAGCTTTCAAATTATGAGTTAATAAGGCTCTAAAAACGGTAAATTACGGCACCTTCGTAGGGGAAGCGTCTTAAGGGAAAGTAGGGTAGTTCTTGCAGGTATGAGCGGTCTGTGAGACCGCGCGTCCATAGTTAAAGGTTAAAAATATTTTTTAACTTATATAAGTTATCATATTTTAAAGCTGCAGTTAGATAACCTCCACCTTATCAGTTGTTGTAATACTTGTAAAGTGCGCGCCGTGGGCTTGTAAAGCCCTCTATGTATTTTATTTATAATATGTATATGGATCCTTGAAAACAATTCAAATTTATGCCCGAACTGAGAACTCCAAGTGCTCATGTAATTGCGATGCATTAAATTTCAGGAAATAGCTTTCAGGAGTATAACCAAAAGCTATTCCAATAAATAAATAATGACGCACTCGCTCAGAGCCGGCGGTAATTTTAAATGAAGTAAACAACAATCGGAACTACCTACAGAAATTACAATTGTTATAATTGTTGCATGACTCCCGCGCCGAGCACTTTGGCGGGCCTCCAACACTGCGCCCGCCCGGTATTTAGCGGATAATATTTATATTTTATATGTACAAACATGGCTTATTTATATTCCTTAAATACGAGGCAATTGCTTAGAAACCTCCGCGCAAAATCTAAAATTAATTTCCTCCGGGTCGTATTTATATCGGCGGCGCGGGCGGCCGACCGCCGGCGATATTTTCCTCGGAAAACTGGCGGGCGGATCTTATCGACCTCCTCGGTCGCCGGGCGGTCAGATAAACAATGGATGTGTGACAGCCGCGGGGCGCTATCGCATTTTCCGGAGGCTGGCGCGCTCGGCGCGGCCGGCCGGCAGTGCCGCAGGCGCGCGCGCACCGAAAGCATGTGCTCCGCGCCCCCGCCGCGATGTACATAGACCCGGCCGCGTTCCGCGCGCAGAGCGCCGAATCCCTCGCCTCGGCCGAGGCCGCGCGCGTTTGGACCCAGTGCTTACCCACCCCGTTATTCGCAGGCAAGAAGGCGCCGCTCAAGACCTTCGAGGAGCTCCAGCCGCTGCTGCAGCAGGGCCGCAAGCGCGAGCTCAAGCTCATCATCCGCGAGAACTCGTGGCCGATCAACAGCCAGATTCGCGCGGCGCTGTGGCCGGCTCTGTGCCGCCAGCACCAGCACGGCAAGTCCATGCTCGACGGCTTCTACTGGGACATGGTCACGCAGGTCAGTCGCCTCGTTATGTAACCGTACCGCGCTCGCTCTGCGCGAATATTTTCTTTCGCCGGCTCTTATCTGCCGACGGTGTGCTCCTAATATATCCAAGGTCGGATGTATTTACTTTGTTTAACGACGCCCGAATATTTGTGATGTACGAACGCCGAGATAACGAGATATTGCGAAGGTCGCGCTCACATTTACATTGAATACGAGCGGGGTTGATCGTGCGCTCGCCGCTCGCTCGCCCACGTGGGAGTTGGGACACGTCCTCATAAAACAGCGCTAACGATCGCAGCCCGCAGGTGTAGCTGCCCCGGTCCGCGGTGTCCATAATTTGTCAAAACGACGCTTCGGCGCTACTATTGATGCACTGAAAACTAATTTGCAATTTTTGAAGGAGTATTTAAGTCGAAACGTCGGAAATGAGGAAAATTTATTTCAGTTCAGAATAAATTTGCATGTTAATTACGTAGTATCATTAGCGCACCTCGTAAAGACGCCGGCTGCCGCAAAGTGTAGAGAGTTTGAGCGTAAGGCGGAGCTCTTGAGTCCTTGCGTTCGACATCAACGTGCGCGCGGGCCGCGGGTCGCGGACCGCGGGCGCCGCGCCGCCTGCATCGTAATTAGCGGCCGAGACAATGTCATATACCCAGCTGCGAATAAAAAACTAGTTTCACGTACTGCTCGATATTATGACTCATTATCGCTATAAGTTTACTCGGTTATCTATTGCCTCAATATAGTGAAAATTGCCTCAGACTTCAGAGTACTTTTTCACCGTGACAGGCGAATTTTGTCTTCTCGGTATCATAATATGAATCATCCTGTGCAAACCTCATACTGGTAGAAGAGGGCGATAGTAGAACTGTGATAAGCTTACCAAGCTTTGCGATATTGTGGCTTTGTTAGTTAAGTTCAGAATCTAGATTTTGCAGATTAGACTCAAAATATACCTATCTTAAATCAACTTTTAGAAATGTTCTAAATAAAAACGGTAGGTCTATAACAAACAGCGCAGGCTTTTATCTCGCTTCCGATGTAGGTACGTATTAGGTAGAGTTATGAGTATAGAGTACGGTATATCATATATTGTGTACAAGTAATAAGTATAGACGGACACCACGCCCAGCAGTTAGACAATAAAAGTGCCCCATGCAAAGAAAATAATTCAATAGCAAATGCTTATCAGGCATCAGCGCCTACAATAAAACCTCATTGCTCGTTTGTAATGCTGCTGGTGGTTCGATAGGGATCTTCGCGTATCATGGTCCATGAATCACAATTCACGGGCAACCATCATCATCTCACATCCGTCCCCGGTCACGTGCAAAATGATAATATTCTAAATTTGGCGACGGAAACCAAAATTTTGGGTATTTCCTTTAACGCTCTGTATACATGCATTTTAACCATCATTGTCTAAACTCTTAAGTATTTCAAATCGATTTCATGCTTTTAACCTTTAAAAAAACTCTGCCAAATAAAGTATCGCGAATTATAATGCTTAGTATCCAAGTCAGATTACATATACAATATAGTTACATATATCTGGATCGCCTTCCATCATAGATCTGTTGGACTTTATAATTTTAACCAGCCATTGATCTTGTACATCTCGTTTTTTGGCAACATCTCTTGTTATGATGAAAAAATTTAGATCGTAAAACGCAATGCGGTATTTTAGTAGTTTATGAAACAATCGACGCGGGTTTTATATTTGTTTAGTTTATCAATCCGAGCCCCGAGATCTGGCAACGCATCAACAGCTCGCCTTCGCTCCAGATTCTATACAGCTAGATGTTCAATACATTTTCAGTTTCATAATTACATCGATAGTTTTGTAATATTGTAGCTAACTTTGTATTCGTCTTTTGAGTTCCGTTTGTTTTAGCGCATTGAGTTATCGAAGGAACAACTCATTGTTAGCCAAGGTTGACTGTTGAGTTTTGACATAAAGGGAGAGAATTACGTAGGTCCGTCATCTGCCTAAGAATCAATTTCTTCGACGGTACATATCAATAGAGAAACGTCCGTTTCGAGTACCTACCTGCAAATCAACTGTTCTGATCATTATAGCTTCCTTTCAGTTGTTTAAACTTGACTGCTATAATAATTTGGCTCCTTTTCAGATATTTAAATTGAAATGTGATCATGAAGAATAATATTTTCATTACCTTTAACTCAATTGCTGTAATCATTATTATGTTATGTCTTACATTTTTGAGCCTGTTAATGTAAGTCAGTAAGCGCGAAAAAGCGTTTAATCCTATTTAACACGATAGTTTACAAAACAGAGCACAAACCTTTAATCTTTTGTTAGGTCATCCCACGTGTATCCAACGTGCCTCTATCCTTATCAACAAATAGTTGTAATTAATCGTTTGCGTTAATTGCCCAAGTCGTTACTTATCAGGTTACCTCGAAAATTCTTGCCTTTGAGTAAGACGCGAAATTTTAAACAATTCAAAAGCACACAACATATTTTGGAAATCTATTCAAGGCTTAATATCTATATATTAATACGCAAGCGAAAAACTTTGTATCCCTTTTGACGAAAAATGCGGAAACGTAGGTGAATTTTGCACAGTTATAGTTTATATGGTGAAGGAGTGCATCGAGCTAATATTATTTTGAAATTATGCTTTTATCACACATTTTTTAACAAATAAAACATTACACACACTACAACACTCACACTCAAGAAGATGACAGATTTTTGAGTGACAAGCCTATACATACGAATTATACTCTTTTATTTATGGTTGAAGTCTGTTGACAACAAGTTGACAAATTAAAAATGGATCGTAGTTTTGTTTATTGAATCTTATATGACTATGCTTACACGGCCAGTCTGAGATCTCAGATCAGTTGAGTCCCAAAGACGAGAGTTGAAAAAAATATGATAGTCAATATCTTTTTACAAATTAAACGTAGTAGTCCTAATGTCGTTGAAACTAAGGTCGAAATAACCAAAACGCGACATTCGAAGTAATAATTAAAAAAAAAACAAGCAAGTGCGAGTTGGACTCGCCCATGAAGGATTCCGCAGCAGCAATAAGGTTTAAATTATTTTTTGTTGGTTTAAGGTTTACCATTTATGACTTATAAAAAAACTACTTGCTAGATCTCGTTCAAACCTATTTTATTTGGTAGTTTTTATAGTAGGTAATGTATCATCATATATTTTTTAGACTTATCATTTACTACTTACTAGTACTTACTATATACTTTAGAAGTTAGAGGGGGGACACACACAGACATTACGCATCTATAAGGGTTCCGTTTTTATGCCATTTGGCTACGGAACCCTAAAAAACGCTGCATAGTTTTTTAGAATTTTTAGGGACATATTATTTACTTATTAACTCTAACTTTTGGCCAAAACACCCGCGGACTTTGTCATAGTATTTTAACATTTTTAACGTGCATACACGAATTGTTTAATTTTACACTCAAATATTTGTCATCAAATAACGTGGTTAATGTTTTTCTCATACGAAACAAATATGCGTTTATAAATGTGACGATTTCGTGAACTGGTTCTTTAAACGATAACAATTTTATGTGTTTTGGAACTCCGAAAATAACGCTGACTATTAAAATAGTATAAAACTGTTTTGTTTAATTCCTATTGATGTTTGGCTTCTAATACATTTGTTTTCGTATTCGTTTATCAATTAATCCGCCGTTCAATTAAGGCCAGTATAATGGGTCGTTGTAGAGTAAAATTGGCGACTGCTTTGTTTTATAGCTGCTACTAAGGCTCGTATTAATAAACCGCTCCTACGGCTGAGATTATGCTCAAGATTATTCTTAGGATACTGTTTTAAATTCTAAAGTACCTACTTATGTGTAGCGTATTAATTTAGTGCGAACGTGTTAATGAGCATAAATCTGAACCGGTGCTGACAAACTGTTACTCAAGAGGTTGTTTCTTGAGTGTGGTCAAATCTTAACATAAGTGGTGGCCAATGCTGCTAATATCAAACTTATAATAATTTAAGACCATCTAAAGACTAACTGCCGCACTTTGAGTATTTATTACTTAACTGCAATTAAATGAAGATTTTGACATAATACTCCATAGACCATAGGCGTCCATTACACGGTAGGTTTTGCTGTCAGTTTTACCACAGTCATGGCTGTAACTGATGGATAAACCGTCTAACGGCCGTTCCCAATATTTGATCTATCTCTGGTTTTGCCCTACTAGAGATAGGAATAGCTCACAATTGACATAAAATATATCTCTAATGTCTAATTCTAAGCTATTCCTATCTCTAGTAGGGCAAAACCAGAGATAGATCAAATATTGGGAACGGCCGTTAGAGAGTGACTGACGGTTGCATGAAGTTGATTGACGAAAATCTTGATATCTTGATTTTTGCTTCATGCAACCATCACTCATCAGTCACGAATTTTGAGTGAGTGTTGTCACATCTGACAAAATTGGTAAAAAATTTGAAGCGTATACCTTTGAAAATTTTGGCTTGGCTTTGACTGACATTAAACTGAAGAAAATTGAGTGACCGTCTAATACCATTCGTCAGTCCATCAGTCACCATCAGTCAAACATAATTCATGATTGACGGAATTGACTGTCGCTTGCATGAGCGTGTAATGGATGCCATAGGGCATAGACCATACATTATCTGTCAAACTCTTCATTATTGAGTGCGGCAGTAAGAGTGAATCCGCCAAGAGCGGCTTATTAATACGTGCCTAGATGTCCATCGACCACTCAAATCCAGGACGTTATCACAGAACACCAGACACTGATAAGCCCCATGATAACAGATATAATTTCCCAATTCATTTTCCCGCGACTCATCGTTTTCCTCATTAGCGGAAAATTTTCTACTCCGAAAATATTTGTTGAGTCAAAAGCGGGCCACGTGGCTACGCAGTAGTGCCAACATTCCGGTGTTAGAGGCACATCTGTGCACATATACTTCGGTGAAAAGCGGATGAGCGTGATATCACTACTTTTACTTCCCATCATTATTTATATACGTAATTTCAAGTATTTCCGACTTATGACGTCGAAGGCCGCGGCTTTGTGCTGTTGAAATAATTTGGTGTACAATAATTATTGTATAATATGAATTGTTTCGTAGAGTTGAATATACTTTTAAGTGGCAATTGCATTTTGAAAATTGGTCACTGCTTGCTTTGTTCGTGTACATCTTTACCTTGTATAATATTAAGTATCTTATTAGGTTAAAAAGAAACTTTCTTAATTTTCTGTTTCTTTAGAACTCGTGGCCTAAAGACAGTTTACTAGTGTCAATAATGTTTATTATGATCGTACACTGTAGACTGTAGAGTATAGTATGGTAGAGTATAGAAACGATAAATTTCCTTCTATATTTTTTCTTTCTATCTGCTAACACATTGTATTGTGTAAAATTCACTTGAAGGCGGCCTTAATGAAATTGTTAACAAAATGGCCGCACAATAATGCAATATCGCCACGCTTTTGATATGACAGCACCGGAGTGACATATGCCGCAGAGTCTGTGGGTTGGTGCGGTGCCAACGACTGCCGCACCTTGACCTAGGCGCACGCCGAGGGGATAGTGGGGGCAGGGGTGAGGGGGGCTCCCCCCGCCGCGCGACTCAAGGTGCACGCGCACACGGCAAATGTCACGTGCTACTGAGCGCATTTTTTCAGTAACCGATAGAATGTTCGAGACAGGTGTGCCATATGCGGCTCGCTCGCATGTGGGTTAGCGATTACGGATCACTGGTTGTTACTTGTAAATAAAGTGAAGCCTTGCGAGTTGCGCAGGTTTCTTTGTTATTTTCTTAAGATGTTGATGCATATCATTAATATTGGAGGTATTAATGTATGAAGTATCATTTCGTAAAAACTATTAATGCAGTCACTAAAAATGCCAGGTGAGAACAAATTATGCATCTATAGGTATAGATAGATGCCAAAAGTATATCCCACCAAAACATTAAATGTAAAAAGGAGCCAAGCAAAATATTGCATAGCCATGCAATATATCTATCGTAAAAAGTTTTCAGATCACATTCAAGCCAAGCTTTCAACTTATTTTGTAATTTAAATCAACATTCAGTGAATTTATTAATAGTTTTCTTTATTTTATAATTATTATAGTGGCTCAACAATGAGCACAAGAAAAACAAATACAAAATTTCATATTTGGGGTAGTTCATACTTACGCAAACGGCAAGCGTAATGTGTTTTTTAGTATGTAACAATGCATGTGGATGATGGTACCCAATAAATCCAATCAGTCGCTGATTATTTCTCTAGTGCTCATTGCCAAGCCACTATAATAATTATAAAATCAAGAAAACTATTGATAAATTCACTGAATGTTGATTTAAATTACAAAATAAGTTGAAGGCTTGGCTTGAATGTGATCTGAAAACTTTTTACGATAGATGTATTGCATGGCTATGCAATATTTTGCTTGGCTCCTTTTTACATTTAATGTTTTGGTGGGATTTCATTTCTTTTTTTAAGGTTTCTTTTCTTTTCAGGTCACGTTAAAACTTTTCTGTAGTTAGCTTAGCACCCATTCTCTATCTCTAGGTATATATTCTAGGTCGTAAAATTAATTGATAATAACAGGTAGGTGCTTCTACAAAGTACAAATTCTATGACGATAGCCCAACAACTTTTGAACTTTCAGGAGGTTATTCGTGCACCGATGTTACTTTCAATTGAGTATTAAGACCTATCCCGGATTTTTTTAAACCATAATAATTATACTCCGCAAACAAGCGATACCGCGATATAAAGGGAGTGCTACACCATCTATCGAGCGAGTATGGACTATGGTGTGTACATCGTAATTCGCAGTTTTGATTTCATTTATATTTTAATCGAATTTAACTATCATAGTTTAATTGTTTGTTAACACTATTTTTCCTTTTGTACGTACAATAATTATTATGAAGTCGAAACTCATTTTTAATGTTCTTGCAAAGCCACAAACGTAAAAATCTTTTTTTTCATTTAATAAAGTTATATTATACTTTTCAGTTTTTAGGTTTCCTTGCCCCAAAGGATGAAAACGAGAGCCTATTCCTTATGAGTCTAGACTTCGCTGTCTGTCTGTCGTCCGTCCGTGTGTCACGAGGCTAGATCTCGAGAACCGCAATAATTATGTACTTTTGTTGTCGCTATAAAATAGTTCAACTAAAATAAAATAAATGATTAATCGGGGGTCTCATACAACAAACACGTTTTTTGCCCTTTTTTGCTCTAAATCCATAATGGTAAACGTAAGGTTTTTGAAAATTTCAGAAAATAATTGTATTTCAACTTTAATAATAAGTAATAAAAAGTACATAAACTAATAAAAAGTACATTTACGGTACGGAACCCTATGTACGCCAGTCCGACTCGCACTTGGCCAGTTTCATAATTTTTCCTTTCATTGTGGATAACGACCTACCTTGTTGCCAAATTTCAAGGTTCTACGTCTGCTAGAAGTACCTTAGAATTTTGATGATCTGTCAGTCAGTGAGTGACAAAATGAAGTAACTTTGATCACTTTATGTAATTTGGAGGTTAAGCTAGTTTTAATACTTGCTCCTAGTCACCGAAATTCTAAATCCCTAGCTTTGTTAACATCGAAGATAAAGGGGGTGTGAAAAAGCCGCGAACCGCTTCGAGAAAAGTATGCTACGGCCGTGCCTTTGCTAAAAAGCTTGGCTGGAGCACTGCCGTGCTCCGAGATTTTCTCTACAAAGCTCTCGCGATGTAACTGTTTAGATGAAAAGTGTAAGGTGCAAAATAAATGTAAGCGTAGGTCATGCGAAAAACAATGTTGTTATGTTTACAAAGAACAATCTTTTAATTCCCTCGTTATTTGCTTCCGGGTCTGAGCATAAAGTAAACAACGTTACAAGCCAAATTAAATACACATACAAAATAATTCATTATCAACAGATGCATAACAATGGGACGTAATATTGGCATTTGGCACCTTTTGTTCCCACTGTCAGTAATCCTTCATCGATTCATTTTGGGCTGGCAAATTTTATCGAAGTCGATCGTGCCAAAAGAAGAAGGAGACCGAAAAACAATATGGCGCCCGCAAACATGACCTACAACAATACACGTTAATTTTAATGCAAAATATTTATCAGTTTATCACACGACGAGCTAAGTCACGTTTTCCCGAGATGCGTTATAGACTTCGATGTTCAAGGATATTTTCTTGCATTTATACATTTTTTTTTACTTTTGTATGGGGAAACTCGTGACGCTCGGGCCCTTGCCCATACAAAAGTGAAAAAATTTTTTCGTCTTTCAGCGCTGCTACTTTCACAGTGGACTCTCTACAAGGAACACGTACACTCCCTAAAGTATTATCACTTATTTTTGTTACACACTGTATATTGATCCAATTATGTGTATAAATATAAAAACTACTGTAAATAAAATGCAAGTCATTTTAACCGACTTCCAAAAAGGAGGAGGTTAAATGTTCAGCTGTGGATATATATATTTTTTTGTTCTATTGACGTATATAAACCGTGCAAAGGTTATAAGTTTAATTCTGTGTATTAAAATTGCCGTAGCCGATTTCGGTTTGCTTTTAGTCAACCTTTCTCATTTAGTGTTTCTCAATACGTGCTGAATGTTAATGAATAACTTGCGTCATATTTGTTTACTGTTGAGCGAGTCCAATGCCGTCGGTGGTCGAGCCTCAGTAATCGGATCAGACGTACTGGCCATAGTACTGGCTACGAAGCCTGAGCTATTAAGGTGACGCCTTGATAATTTGGCTGCAGCGATATCGATTTTTCTCAGCAATGACTAAAGCTAAGAAATTAAAGTTTATTGTCAGTATTCATCATGTCTTTATCTTTGAATTACCCATAGCATAATACGATTGGTCAACTTTTATAACACAGAATAATTAAACAAAAAGATCTCTATAAAACAGGGATTCTAATTTATGTTCGGCTGTGGATATATATATATATATATATATATATATATATATAAGTGTGTAACAAAAATAAGTGATAATACTTTAGGGTGTGTACGTGTTCCTTGTAGAGAGTTCACTGTGAAAGTAGCAGCGCTGAAAGACGAATTTTTTTTTTCACTTTTGTATGGGCAAGGGTCCGAGCGTCACGAGTTTCCCCATACAAAAGTGAAAAAAATTTTTGGTCTTTCAGCGCCGCTACTTTCACAGTGAACTCTCTACAAGGAACACGTACACACCCTAAAGTATTATCACTTGTTTTTGTTACACCCTGTATATATATATATATATTTTTTTTTGTATGTATCAACGATTACTCCAACTTGGTCCCATTTTCACAAAGGTGGTGATCTGATGATGGGATCCATGATTAATCGAGGGAACTCCTCAAAATTTATATGGAAACATATATGGTGATTTTGCTTTTATAAGAAGTATCCTACGCATATGCTACCAAAACGCAAGATTTTGCGTTTTGGTAGCATATGGTTCCGAAGGTGGTTCTATGGTTCCGAAGACACTAAGAGAACTCCGGATTCCTTATAGATCAAGTTTGGGGGTTTAAGCATTGTTTTAATAACTAAAAGCATATGCTACTATGCAAATTACATTAATCATCATCATCATCATTACCACGTCAGGGTCACATGGTTGTAAATGGATACAATATGCCCCCACAACACCATAATTATATATCATCACGTTATGTCCTTATTATTATTGGTACTTTAGCGATTTTAATAGATAGCTGAATCTTCTCAGTTCTCTGACAGAATATTTGAAACTTTTGGAACTGGCACCGACTTCAAAATCATGAAGATTGAGTACAGAAATAGTTGAGGTTAAGCCGAATTCGGAAAAAGGCACTATTAGATAGGAAAAAATATTTAATACTTTTTAGTTCATATTATAAGGAAAATATTTAATACTTTTTAGTTCATATTATAAGGATGTTATTGTTTTTACCTTGGAAGTCGGTTTTAATTTTTTGTTAAAAATAACAATTAAATTACGCGACAAAAACCATTTTGTCGCTCACGCCCTTTACATTTCTTGTTTTCGCCCGGCCGGCCGGGCCGGCCTCAAAGGAGACAAGCGATCTAAAACATATCCAAAACGATTTTTTACTTTAACGCGGCGTCAACTTAAAATAATAACTTAGGCATTTCTTTAAAAAAAGTATGAACTACCCTTTGTCACTCCTACGACCAAAATGGATCCGAGAACCTCTCACGCTCAAATACTATAAGCCTCTACAGTCTACAGTGTCCTAATTAAGAAATACTAGAGATCGCTCCTAATCCAGTCGACTTATAATAATCCATTGGCTCTACAATAATTAGCAATACGGAGTTGAATTCATCAATGGCTTGTGGACTTCGAACTACAGCCAAAGTGCTGGGTAAAACCAAAGTAAACAATTATTATCACTTTTAAAATAACGAATATGTATGATTTTGTATATTCGCTATTTAAAGATTAAATTTTTAAGTATGATGTTTCCAAAGAGACTCGTCATCTTTAAAATGGTCATGGCTGCTAGATAAAGGCAAATGAATAAAAGGCATTTGGTTTTTTTTAATCAAGGTTTTAGATAAAAAATGTTATAGCGATAATGATGAGCTTAAATTTTGCTGTAAAGACTATTGACTAACATAGGAAAAACGCGCCGTGGCCGCGAGCCAAACTCGAAATAGACCACTCAGCTACAACACCTATAGTCATGTGCCTTCGTACATAGGTGCAAACTCATATCTCACCTTAAAATTTATGGCAAGAAATAACGGTCAGGATACTGGCATAGAGGAGCTCAGAGCTATTAACGACCAGTTACTTATGTTATTTATAAATTATAATAATATAATTATATTTTCGCTCTATAATAATAATTGTAATATAGACGTTAGCGTTACCTATTTTTACAAAATCGTCAAAAAGACTGCACATAAATATTTAAAAATAGATGTAGTTGCCGGCTTTGTAGAGCTTCATCTCTATCTCTACCAGCATGAGAAGACCTACAGTGAAACTATTTCCCAGAAGTTAGAACTCTGTGTGCAGCTTTTGCCTGGTTCTTTAAACATGTTTATTTTATTTGCAGTTGCTATTTAAAATCGATTAACTTTATAACTGTTTTGTTAAATGTTTGTTTACGTACGAAATATAAATATATACGACCAATATGATAATATGTAAATGGAGCGTGTCTGACTCATTAACACAACAATACTCGATAATCATGATGTTTGTGTCGTGCAAAAATTGTATAAACGCTGTATGCTAATAGCGCGAAATGGATTCGCATATTTGTACATCGTTTGTGACTTAAAACCTCCAGTTGAAGTCCAGGTGGACTAGTTATGGCTTAATTTATAACGCGCAAACCGCGCGTTCGGGCGGGCGTTTGACGGCGTCAACGCGAGATCACAAGCAAATAGCTATGTCCACACTATGCGCTTTCGTCTTCAATTTTCGTCATCTTCTTTCATTCAACTTTCGTTTTGGCGCATTCAATAATTGAATGCGTCAACGAACGCAACGCCAACATTGTCATTTTTGTTTTTTGGATATGGTCAGAGCCTCACGTTCGCTGTTGACTGCGCTATAACGCATGCCCTTGAGGAACAGAGAAAGGCACAGTGTGGACAAAGCTATTGTATCATGTATGTAAGTAACATCCCGACCGCGCCGTTATATTTTAAATGAATCGTTACATATTGCTTGTGATTTCGCGGTGTAGCGACTAAGCAGCTCGTTCGCGCGCACATTAATCCAGCCTGAACTATAAAATGGTTGGCGATCATTAGGGGAGGCCTACTTTCAGCAGTGAGCGGCAATAGGCTGATGATGATTATGAAATGATAAAAGCATCGCAAACAACTAACAAGCTATCGTGTCTCGCGAAAAGCTTGAAACTGTAGGCAAGGGAACTATAATAGCCGAGAAATGTAAATTTTAATTTAGTACCCGAGTAATTGTTGTTTTTCAACCTGCTAGACCTCATTCCAACTTGGTGGTCTCTCATTATAAACTTACTACATGCTAGAGCAAAAATATTAGATTTAATTATCTGCTACAGTAGAAACTGTTGCTTATGGAATTGTTATATATAAAAGCGCAAGTTCTAAGTGCTTAAGTATTACTAAAGAATGTACAAAAACATTTCTTCAGAATGCGTGTTATCAATCCGCAGGAAAGCGCATCTAAAATCTGCGCAACATATTGCATAATTTTGGCGCATGAAGTTATTGTCAGCGTAATACGGTTAAGTGGACTTGATATCATTAGCTCGCGTGCGGATAACGTCCACAGTGCGCAGTTCCCGCCCACGGCCTGCAGCCTGATGTATTGTATCGCAATCATCATCTAACGCGTCAATGGTATCACGAGTTCTAGAAATTTTATCATCACTTGTAGAACTCTTATCATCGCTGTCCCCACGGGTTGACCAAGGGTATTTTGTAATCATCATACTCTACGTAACGTATGTTAGTGACCGTGTGTTCTAGAAATCTTATCATTTTGAATATTTCTACCAGGCCATAGCTATTGCGAAGATATTGTAACTATTTTGTTATTATAATTCCTTTTAATCGAGATTCTTTAATTTGAGGAATATTAGACAAATTCAGAGTTCCTACTGACTGCGACTCAACTGACCTCTTCACGTGTTTATAAAATTTAAATTCAATTTTTCACTTAACATGTAGGTACCAGCTGCAATGAGGCTAAATAATTGGGAAATATTACAGTCGATATAATATTTAAATCTGAACTCCACGGAGGTAATAGTTGAAGGCTGGTCAATACTACTGTCGCATCAATAATGAACATTGATAATTTAAATATAGTGATATATTGGTGTCATTATTACACGATGAATCATCACTTGGTTGCTCTATCGGCTTGCACTAGGTACAAGATCTTCTTTTATACAAATTGCATTGGACGCATGTCACCTAGCTGGATGAACTTCTTTAAAATATCTATACATCTTAGTTCTTCCATTTACAATTTTTATTTATCAATACGTTGTATAGTAAATGTATCTTATATATAAAAATGGATTTTCAAATGTGTTAGTCGCGCTAAAACTTGAAAACGGCTGAATGAATTGGGCTGATTTTAGTCTTAAAATATTCGTAGAAGTTCAGGGAAGGTTTTAAAGTGACACGAAGTTCACCGGGACAGCTAGTTTTTTTATAAAAATTGCAATCAAAATGATGCCTTTACTTATCGGCGTGCGCAATTGTAAATAAACAACAATTTAACTTTTTTCTCGTTCCGCACGAAGTAATCGTATACTTTTACCGAACACCCAGGCCAGTGTTCCAGTCCAGTGAGCTTGTCCTTGTGCGTCAGCTGATGACCTTGGCTTTGAAACCGGTTATGACTAAGCGCAGGAAGTCAGGAGATAGCCTAAGTTTCCTGCACTGGTGAGGTTTCGCGCTATATCACCTTGAAAACATAATTTCTTCCGGACAATCACTTAATCTTGGGATCGTTTGTCGGGTATCGATTTCATTACAGTCTGATAATTCTAAATAAATCCAACTCGTCAGAAGTAAATGCGTATTTCAACTTTTGGGAATTACGATGTAGACTCGAAGTCTCTCATTCCACGTACATTATAACTCATTGAAAAGTTGGTCCATAATATTATGTAAAACTACATACTTTGATGCCTAAACATTGTCTTATAACAGTATATTTTTCACACCAGTCTCAAGGAAAACGATGTCTAAGTCATGACGTTCAGGTACAAATTTATTTAAATCAGCCTCATTCGGGTGATTCACGCTGTAAACGCGGAATCAAATTATGATTGCCATAAAATTTGCATTCTTACATCATTGTTCAGAGAGCGTTGCTCCTAACGCCTCCGTGTTCGTCGCCTCACGAAATATGTTTTGTGCTCGCTTCCGGATCGATGGCATCTACAGATTTGTGGCATTGTGCACATACTTGAGCAGTTTAAACATGCTTCTATTGTGAACACTATTTCTCAATGATTTGTGACTGATGGCATCATATTGTGTAATGCGAATTTTAATAAGAGGTAAATTCTAAGTTTTCAAGACTCTACCTCATGTAAATATTTTTCTTTATGATGAAATGCGACAAAGTAACAATTACATCATGTTTTACATAGTGGGTATTTTACGCTATGTAACTTAATTAGAAGTTTAGAGATGGTTATTAAGTAACTCGTAAAAAATGATGAATTATGATAAGGTGGGTACAATTGTTAGTAACCACCTACTCAAACGGGGAAGGAGATATCGTATAGAAACCGTTGCAGCTAAGAAGACTAACAAGCTTAGAAAAAATCTTCCAACCGCAAAATATTAAAATGGTAACAAGTTAATAATGCAGTATTTCTAAGCGTGCATTAATATCGCAGAACGCATACGTCTTACTGAAGTCTAATTGAGTTTGCGGAATGCTATTCTGATTAATTATACCCATTAGTTTCGCCACATATGTACGTATGCCTATAACCGTAACGTCGAAACGTTTAGTGCATAGGGCGACTACGGTAGAATGTAGGTTTTCGCGTTAAGCAATAGACTGACCAAAAACTTTAGGTGAAGCAACCTCCGAATTCCTTCGTTTCTCAATTTTATCTCTGATGCTATCCGAGTGATTTCTTGTAATTGCAACCTTTTTCTCTGGCCATTCTTCTGAATCAGAATCATGGAAGGATCTCGGATGGGTCTTCCGCGTTGGAGGTTCGACGTGACCTTTACCGCTGGCCCTTGTCGCCCACGAGCCCGCTCGCTTCCTGCAGCGAAATGTCAAAGGATCGTTCCAGCCGCGCTGCATTTCATTTGGAAGTCATTTGGAATGACACATATTATATTTAAACGCATTATTAAGTATATGAAATTACGTTTGTATATTCATACAATGTTAATTATGACAATAATAGGAATAAATGTTATAATGTTATCTGGTTGTTCCATTGAGTAAAACAATTGCGGCGTCACTGATTGCGGAGTTTCACGGTCTCGGATTCTATGTTAATTGTATTCGTGTTATGTTTTATCCATTTTTAACCCCCGACAAAAAAGAGGGGTGTTATAAGTTTGATGTGTCTGTCTGTCGGTGTGTCTGTCTGTCTGTCTGTCTGTCTGTCTGTCTGTCTGTCTGTCTGTCTGTCTGTCTGTCTGTCTGTCTGTCTGTCTGTCTGTCTGTCTGTCTGTCTGTCTGTCTGTCTGTCCGTCTGTCTGTCTGTCTGTGGCATCGTAGCATCCAAACGGGTGGACCGATTTTGATCTAGTTTTTTTTGTTTGAAAGCTGACTTAATTGAGAGTGTTCTTAGCTATAATTCATCATCATCAGCCTGCTAAGTGCTGAAAAATCGCGGTTCATCTGGTTCGTGAAGGGCCGATTAGCAACTTGCAGTCGTTTGGTGGGCTTTATTGCATTCTAGTTCATAAATGTCACGCATTTATGAATATTTGCACATTAATGGAAAGTTGACCTGGTGCTGCAGCATCACCTGGTAATCAATAGGATACCCAGCTCCTCACCAACTAAGAGCAATGGTTTTGTGTTTGGGCTCATTTTAAATGCAACAGCTAGTAAGACGTAGATAAACAGTAAATTTTTGCATGCTGCTGCTGCAGCATCACCTGGATTCTATAGGAACCGAGCTCCATATGAACTCAAAGTGGAGGTTTCATGTTTGGACTCATATTGACGGCCTCATCCAAAAGGACATTCCTAGATGGTATTCATTGGGATATAATATTATGATCCTGTTCTATCAACAGAACATAATTATTCTGCACTATAACTAACACAAGTTTAAAAAGCATGAAATAAAATTAAATTAAGAAATTTAAAAAACCCCCGCCAAACAACTTTAAAAAGTAATGAAATAATATATTTTACTGACTTTAAGTTTAAATAATTTAGTCCATAATTGTTGTCAAGGTGTGTCGGGGGACCGCTAATGTAGATAGTTTAAGGGTCAGTTCACAGCGAACCAAATCGAGACAATCAGTGAAATGGCGATACAAAATCATAAAGTTAATATATACCTATTAGGTATATTAACTTTATGTACAAAATGAAAAATACACTGTTAGTGGTCCCCCGACACACCGTGACAACAATTATGGACTAAAATATCACTTTACACTTAGGAATTATTTAAACTTAAAGTCAGTAAAATATATTATTTCATTACTTTTTAAAGTTGTTTGGCGGGGGTTTTTTTAAATTTCTTAATTTAATTTTTTTACTTATTGTATACCTCTTTCCTGCGAGTAATTAGATATTTTTTACTTGTTGTTGGTCGGAGTAAAAATCAAAGTAATAAAATAATTATAAAAAAAAACATTTGCGGCATTACTAACTCCATCTTAAATATTGGTATCATTGTATTTGTAGGTATCATTATCAAATTTTACAAATTTGAAGTTCAACCTTCTCTACATTCAAAGGCGGTTTAATTTTATGTAGCTGATGAACGTGATCATGTTTTTGATCTTGTAAGAAGAGGTCAAAATGAGCAACCAGGAACCGACAATAAAAGTAAAAAAAAAAAAACTCATTGACATTAAACTCCATTGACTGTAAATAAGATAATATTTTATATCATCAAAATACAAATATAATACAATATCTAAATCAATTAAGAAGATATTCGGCGGGTCAACGACCCGAGAGGTCGCGACGTTATCTCATGCAATTAGTAGGATCTATTGTTTTGTTAATTTAATTATGCGTGTTATTGTCATTATCTCCGCGTTATAAGGTCAACACGCTCGGTTGGGTAATGTTGATACACTCTGGCCGTGTTCGTCGGCGTAATTTTTAGCGCATTCGCTGCAAAACCTAGTTATTGCGCATGTCCAAATCATGTCATGCCATGGCAACGACAACTGTTTACGACTTGACATTTAACCCAATTGCAATTTGTTGGTGGCGTTGCAATGAACAAACCAGTGGGAGAGCCATGCTTCGGCACGAATGGGCCGGCTCGACCGGAGAAATACCACGCTCTCACAGAAAACCGGCGTGAAACAGCGCTTGCGCTGTGTTTCACCGAGTGAGTGAGTTTACCGGAGGCCCAATCCCCTACCCTGTTCCCTTCCCTACCCTCCCCTATTCCCTTCCCATTCCTACCCTCCCCTGTTACCCTATTCCCTCTTAAAAGGCCGGCAACGCACCTGCATCTCTTCTGATGCTACGAGTGTCCATGGGTGACGGAAGTTGCTTTCCATCAGGTGACCCGTTTGCTCGTTTGCCCTCTTATTTCATAAAAAAAACTAATTTTTAAATTTTTCCAAGTGATCCATATCCATATTTTCCAAAATAAAATAATCAAACACTATCATAGTGTTAAATAAATTATTTGTGCGGCTGTTAGACCATTTAGGCTTATGTATTTATGTTTAGCTTTTATTATTTTAATCATGTATAAACAATTAAGACGTTGTTTACGACTTGACCAGCAACTTGTTATGGCGTTGCCATGACATCTTTTGGACATGCGCAATAAAAGGTTTGTCCAAAAATACGCCGACGAACACGGCCTCTGATTTTTAATCTCAAACAGTAAAATGACAGACGATTTTTTTGTCTCTTAATTAAATTAAAGTAAGAGACTTCACTTTTCTTTCTGCTGTTATAAATCAAACTCAACTGTAGGATTTATTTTTATTTAAGGTAGGTAAAATCACTAAATGGTATACACTTTAAGGAAAACATTTGAATGTAATAAAAATATATGTTTATGAAAATAAAAGATTGATAACTTCTTGTAAGTCTTCAGTAACTCTTACAAAATGAAACTATTATAATTATTATCTGATAAATCTTGATAAAAATTATTGATCTTTTTGTAAACTTAGTCATAAGACCTAATGGATGACATCACAATAAACGAACATTAATAGTAAACACCAATATGAACTAATAGTTGACATAGAACATTACATTTTACATTTTTCCTATTATTAGGTATTTATTTGCCGTTTTTTTTAAAGATTTCATTTACTCCATCATAGTAACTACATGCTTCAGAAATATTATCCACGTTGTCTCCAGATTCTATGCATTCTTCTTCCATGCTGGAACTATCTTTTCTCTTATTTTTATTTTTCATATTTTTTCCTAGCAAATTTATTTTCAGTCTTTAGTTTCCGTGCTTCTCTTGTCTCTTCTTTGTTTTCTCTGCTCTCCGTTTTTTTCTTTTTACTGCTAAAAAACTAAAGCAATAGATTGTTAGATCAGTACAAGGTCTAATATTAGACACCGTGTCCATTTTAGGTACAATAGTTCTAAGTTGTTGGTTTGTAAACAGGATTATAGTTTCAGGGGATAGTGATGATATTTGCAGTAGAATAAACTACAAAATAAATTTAGTATGTACCTATTGCAAAACTAAAAGATGAGATCCATGTCATCTATTAGTCATATTTTCAAGAATTAATTGTAGACAGGGTGTCTACAATTAATTCTTGAAAATATGTCTATATTTTATTATATTGTTAGGGAAAATGAATACCTAAAAAATAAAAAATAAACATTAATTACTAATTAGTGCACTCAACATGATCAATCCAATGAAATCAATAGAAATTAAAAAAAAATCAAATAAATGTATTCAAATCTTACGTGCAAAATTTCGCCTCCCTTAACCTATTTGCTAAGAAATTGCCGATCGCGTGTTGACGCTGTCACATTGTTTACCCATTTTAAAATTTTGTTTCCGAAGGCGTCCCTAATATTTTTTATCACATCAGCAGATAGCTCGAGAAGCTTATAAAATTTACAGTGTTGAGAAATAATTAAAATACTTAATTCTTATTTTATGGTATTTTTTTCGTAAGTGTCATCTATTAGTTCCGTGTCTACCATTAGTGCTTTTACCTTAACTACCCTACATTAAAGTAATGGTTTTGAGAAGCGGTAATTTTATGAATCTATTATGAGTACCATTAATTTATTCTACCTTAACCCATCAAGCCCCATAAGTTCACCGGTGAGCGAGACACAATAGATTTCCAAGAATTCACGATCGAAGGATTAATTAGTTTTTAGGGTACCGTAGCCAAATGGCAAAAAACAGAACCCTTATAGATTCGTCATAACTGTCTGTCTGTCCGTCCGTCCGTATATCACAGCAAAAAATAAATCAAAAACCTTTTAATTTCATAAAAATAAACCTTATTTTTGCTGCGGAACCTTTCATGGACTTGGTCGATTTCTTAAACGTGTTATTAGTTATTATTTATTAGACATAATATTCTAGCATTTATACAAACATACGTACAAACTGATAAGCTATCAGGAAAATGGACGACAAGATTTAATTTTGTTTTGTGTTAATAAGGTCGCTGACGTGACATGCTAGATAACTGTTGGTCCTGTCACGATACATAAATTGGGATTATTAAAGTTAGAAGTTTATCCTTATTATTTATTAATATTATCATGCGAGATGTTTAGGTCGTATTTCTCCAAGTTTGCAACTAGTTCTGTGTTAGAGTGCTCCTAAAAAAATCCAATTCTTTTCTCATTTGATTTGTCAACAACATTAATACAACTTCGATATGGTCTAGAGTTCTAGACTCTAGATACTATCACACAACGATATCAAAATACTTAGATACGACGTATGCCGTCAAAATTACTGTAGCAATGATTTTGCATGCAAAATGTGCATCGAGAAAATATTGTCGTCCTTTTTTGTCTTACAGTTATAGCATATATTTTCTATTTTCTCGTTCTAATTCTATGCTATCACACAGCTAAATAGTAATTTCTATTCTCACGATAAACTGGACGGATATTGATGTACGAAATACATATTAGAACGCGTTTAACATTCGTTTATGTTTTATGATTACTATGTAGTAGTTTAATTACACAGATTAATAATTATTATTTATTTTATAAAACTGCATTAAAATCAAAGCAAATAATGTTATCCTCTGAGTTTTTGTATCTGCCTCACTATCTCTGCAATCTGCGTCACCCTAAGTTTTGGCTGGAACAAAATGTGCAAAAAGTTTTATATTATTGGAATAAAACAGACGATTCGGTTTACAGTCAGTACAGATTAGTTTAGTTTTCGCACTCGTTGCGGTGGCATTCCTGATCGTTTGCGAAAGGCGGCTGGAACATCCGCGTTGTGTAATGGATCTATCGTCTACTCCTTTATTGGGTCGATCTATTTTAGTTCTTTATCACGGCGAGCATTGCCAATGATTCTTGTAAACGTATGAATTGGAGCCGCGACTCGCATGACAATCACTCGTTGCTATGTTTAGAATTTTAGATGGACGATTTAGGGTCACGTCTGCTATGTTTACTGCGATGGCTGCCGCGTTGATGTATTGTAAATATTGCAAAGATTGTACTTGGTTGCAGAAAGTTCTGGCTGCATTTATCTACCGCCTACAACTTTTTCTAGTTTACCTTTAGTACATTCACGGCTAAAGTATTCATATTAATAGTTGACGTGGATCATGGAAAAGTGTCCCTTTACATTTTCGTAAGCCATTTTTTTAAATGAAATAAGGGGGCAAACGAGCAAACGGGTCACCTGATGGAAAGCAACTTCTGTCGCCCATGGACACTCGCAGCATCATAAGAGCTGCAGGTGCGTTACCGGCCTTTTGAGAGGGAATAGGGTAATAGGGGAGGGTAGGGATGGGAAGGGAAGGGATTAGGGTAGGGGATTGGGCCTCCGGTAAACTCACTCACTCGGCGAAACACAGCGCACACTGTTTCACGCCGGTTTTCTGTGAGAACGAGCCGGCCCATTCGTGCGGAAGCATGGCTCTCCCACGTATAAAAAGCCATGGTCCGCTATTGACGTATTTTATTTTGAACCTCGTGATTAATCACTAAATTATTAACAACAATTAAAAAAATTCTCCAACCCTAGTCCACAACGTTCAACGTATTGAAAATTTGCATGTTAAGTGCATTAGATAACCTCTGTGCTACTCTATATCTCTATTAATCACTCCGTCAATCAAATATGGCGCGGTAAACAAGTCCGACGTAAGGTTATAAGGTCACCGCTGTTTATAGAATACAGTTAGAAACGATATCTATCGCTTCTTACATATTGCATACATTTATGTATGCAGGGATCCCGATGATTTCCCATAGGAGTAGGGTCTAGGGACTGTTACAGACCTCCATAATTGAAACTTTGATATATTTGGCTTATTCACCTTTTGGCCCATTTTTCCAATTTTGTCTGCTACCGATTTGACCTTCATAAGTTATTCAATGATGTTTTTTCCGTTCTTTTTCGTTTCATTTTGTGACTGATATTCGATGCAATGTAGTAACTGTGGAAATTTTTCTTTTAATATGTAAAATTATTCAGTCGTCACTAACTGCTTTAGTTTCTGTGCCATCTTGTTTTGGTTTAATTTCTGATACATGAACATCATCAGATTTCACATTAACATTGTAAAATTGTATTACACAATCTTATTTGATAGAGCGCATGTTTCGTTTATATATTATTTGTATCAGTTGCACTTATCTTAAACCTGTTTATCCCAGTTTCACGAATTCAATAGTTAAATTGGTACGAAGTAACAGATGTAAATATCAATGTTCTACATGTGCTTTCAGGTTTCTAGATAAGCTAAGTGTTTTTCACGATCGACTCGCGGCCGCGAAAGATTTACAGTGTTTGCGATTGTAAGCGGAGTTATTTCCGACGGAATCCGCCTGTGGATTTGCTCTGCCCGAAATAGTCTCGATCTTATCCGTGAGAATAATGTTGCCAATGTTACCTAGTACATGGCCGAAATTTCGGGATATATTTTCATTTTAAGATCCTGCAAACAAAGAAACGGTTTGAATGAAATTGAACATAGATGTTGTAAGAAACTATCGTGCGTAAGTCCACTGACCAACAGATGCACGGACACACTAAAATATACGTTTACACGTGTTTAAACACAGATCTGCCCCTCTATCATGAGCTCTTAAAGCCAGCCAGAATACTGACTGGCTCGCATTTTGGTACCATGACCTCTATTTTCCAGCCAGTCAGTGGTCACGTGACATAAAACTCACTTCTCCATTGTTAACTGAGTAATAATTTCGAATCATGACAACACTTCTGACATAAGCTCGCTTGCTTTTACGTCAAATACAGCAATTCAATAAACACCAACCAACGAGTAGCTTTTACTGAATAGTTTACATTTTAGTAATTTTATTTATTAATATTACATACTTTTTAGTCTTAAATTATATTGCTATTTAGTTGGTTAGTTACTTAATAAGTTATATTTTAGTCTATAGCATATATTTTAGTGAAAATAATTCGTTATTAAAACCAAAAAACTAAACATTCGAAGTGTCCAAATTTTTGGAAAACGATTAAGTAGGTATTCTCAAGTTAATCACGAAGTGATACATAAGAAACGTAGAGACCTTAGTAATCCATTTAGTGTTAGTGAGGTTTCAGAATAATAACATAAGTGAGGTGTAGTATACCTATATGTCTAGTCAACAATAAGGTTTGCATTTGTGCGATGAGCTAAGACTGCATTGATTTAGTACACAAGAAACACATACAAGGTATAAGGAACACAAGTGTTGTGTATAATTACTTACTGTAAAACAAGTAAGTATGAATTTTCACCAAAAACCTACAGGTACAATCTTATAGTTGCATTGTAGGTTTTTGTGTTATTTCACAAACTATTTCCTTGTAAATCTGAAGTATTATTGGTATATGCATGATAAACACTGCACCAAAGAGGTAAATTCAATATTACTTACTTTTAACAAGAATTTTCAGAACACAACCTTTTAAACTTTAGATGTATGTATAACATGCTCCGGATAAACATTGACACACCTAAACTTCTAGAAAAGTTAAATAATTGATAATATCATAGAATCCCAATTAGCTAAATTCTCATATGAGCACTTTTTTATTTAAGTATAACTTCTTCTCTTGACTACAATATGGTATTATATGATGGGAATAGTGTAAATCACTAAATTTTACTCAAAAACAAAAACCTACATTATAGTACTTTTCCAAAAAAGACTTACTTAATAAGAATTGCATAACAAACATATGGAACTTATTGTTCATAAAACATAATATTATCATAGGAACATATATTATTATGTATTACCAAAAATACTTTTGTACTTACCTCAATAATAATAATAAGTATTAGTTTTATATTAAATTAAAACTTAAAATACATGAGGACTTACTATGTACTTCTTAGGAACCTATCTTAGGAGCATTTCGTACAATCTTTTGATTGCAGTAGGTCTTTGTGTTATTTCACAAACTATTTCCTTGTAAACCATGCATGATAAACGCTGCACCAAAGAGGTAAATTCAAAGGTATTACTTTCTCAATAACAAGAATTTTGAGAACACAACCTTTGAAACTTTAGATTCATGTATATTCACGAATAAATATTGACACACACACATACACCTAAACTACTAGAAAAGTTAAATCATTGATAATATAAAATCCAAATTAGCTAAATTCTCATATGCACTTTTTCATTTATAACTTCTCTTGACTACAATATGATATAATATATAATGGGAATAGTCACTAAAACTCAAAAATATAATCCTACATTACTTATAGTACTTTTTCCAAAAAGACATAACAAAAATTGCATAACAAACATACTTATTGTTCATAAAACATAATATTTTCATTGGAACTTATATTATTATTACCAAAAATTCTTTTGTACCTCAATAATGCCTGGAAGAAACCGCTGAAAGCGGTAAGGCCGCCTATTTGCTATGTTCCTTGCCTAATGTTGTTTTTTTGTTATTTTATATTGTTTATAATGCAAATAAAGAATTTATAAATAAATAAATAATAATAATATTAGTTTTATATTTTTACATTAAAATTTAAAATACATTTTAAATTTTAATGTAATAAGGACTTTAGTAAGTCCTCATGTATTATACATTTTAAAAAGATGTGGTCGTTTTAGGGACCTATCAGACAGAGTGGTCACGCGTTGAAGCATTTGCGTTGGAGCAGTCAGTGTGTGACTGAGGAGCAATTCTGACACATTCAGAACTCCTCCTGTGTGAGTATATAGAGATACTCACACGGGAGGCATTCTACAACATAATACAACACAAAGAACACAAAACCCTTGACCGCTCTCTGTCTGAGATATCCCAGGCAATTTCCCATAGTTGCAACTTGCAATGCAGTTTCTAATTGTTATTGGTTTGCCAAATAAAAGTCTGAAATTATAATATTGTTTTTATCTTTCATCAAAAGTTGGTATTTGAACTCCTTTAATAATAATAAATTAATATTTACACAAGGGATATTTGATTCATCTTCTTTGATTTTAAGTGACAAGACCTTGTTTAAGATTTCCGCTGTATAAATATTTTTATAAGTATAATAAAAAAGAGATTTAACACTTGCCTATCTGATACTAGGTTGATAATAAGGTTTAAGACAAATGTAGTACCTATTGATGAAAGCTGTGTATGAATATGTATCTAAGGTAGGTATATTTAGGTGAGAAAATAAATAAAAAAACATTTAAAAACGAGTATTTATTAAATTTCTTTTAATTAAAGCTTTTGAGTGAATATATATTATCTTCCTAGGACTTCGTCATCATTACACTTGCAATTCTTTATTATAAAATGTAGTACTTATAGTATCTCAGTGTTAGCAATCATCCTTTATCCTGAAAAATATTTGGTTCAGTGTACACAGTACTAATAATGTAAAATGCCTTACAAGGCACGAAAAGGGGATTATTAAACTTATAAATTGCCTGTTTATGTTACAATAATACCTATTTGAAAGCTCAAAAAAACGTAGGTGTTCAAGAATGAGTTCAAGTTCAACAAACTATGTTCAACTCATGACATCAACTCTGTTGTAATGCATGTAATTGTAATCCACAAGTTTGATGCATTTCTAAGACTTTTTCATGGTAGATTATTTAGCGTAGGTATCAAATAGGTATAGGATATAATAAACTTATCAATTTCTTGCTTAAAACATAATCTCTATAAACTTAATAACAATATCTAATTATCTTTTTTTTTTGTCTCCTTCTTCTTCTCTTTTTTAATTGCCGACTCAGTTAGTTGCCAATGTCAGAGAATTCTTTCTCCTCTAGATCGCCATGCTTGTGATAATATAAACATGAAGGAGTGTTATTTTCTCAGTGTTTTCATAAAGGGCTTATAAAATACCAAAAAATATAAATAAAACCATTTACACATTTATAATAATTACCTTTAAATACAATAAATCGGTGCAAAAGTAACTATTCCTACATTGACCACGTTATATATTAGAAAATAGTATATTTTATAATAAAAAATATCAATCTTTTTTTAAACTATATTTTCATCTTGATTTACAATTTTTCCGTTAGTCGTTATGGCTAAGCCATTTCAATTCCTAAAAAAAAAAACAATTCCGTTAGTCAAATTTGACGTTCGTGTTTGACATTTCTTAATCCAGTTCAGAGACAAATATTACAGGTTAAAACCATTGAGAAGTAAAAGTGCAAATGATACCGAAACAGAACCACTTACTTTACAACTGTTTACATACCTGCACGGATTAGCTCAGGTTTTGACAAAGTTAATGATAGGGGTCCTGGGCCTCTATCATAAGCTCTTAAAGCCAGCCAGAATACTGACTTGCTCGCATTTTGGTACCATGACCTCTATTTTCCAGCCAGTCAGTGGTCACGTGACACAAAACTCACTTCTCCATTGTTAACTGAGTAGTAATTTCGTATCATGACAACACTAACTGACATAAGCTGGCTTGCTTTTACGTCAAATACAGCAATTCAATAAACACCAACCAACGAGTAGCTTTTACTGAATAGTTTACATTTTAGTACTTTTATTTATTATTATTACATACTTTTTAGTCTTAAATTATATTGCTATTTAGTTGGTTAGTTACTTAATAAGTTAAATTTTAGTCTATAGCATATATTTTAGTGAAAATAATTCGTTATTAAAACCAAAAAACTAAACATTCGAAGTGTCCAAATTTTTGGAAAACGATTAAGTATTCTCAAGTTAATCACGAAGCGATACATAAGTAAAGACGTAGAGACCTTAGTAATCCATTTAGTGAATAGTGTTAGTGACATTTCAGAATAATAACATAAGTGAGGTGTAGTATAATAATACAATATAAGTACCTATATGTCTAGTCAACAATAAGGTTCGCATTTGTGCGATGAGCTAAGACTGCATTGATTTAGTACACAAGAAACACATACAAGGTATAAGGAACACAAGTGTTGTGTATAATTACTGTAAAATAAGTATGAATTTTCACCAAAAACCTAAAGACCGTACAATCTTATAGTTGCATTGTAGGTTTTTGTGTTATTTCACAAACTATTTCCTTGTAAACCTGAAGTATTTTGGTATATGCATGATAAACACTGCACCAAAGAGGTAAATTCAAAGGCATATTACTTACTTTTAACAAGAAATTTGAGAACACAACCTTTTAAACTTTAGATGTATGTATAACATGCTCCGGATAAACATTGATACACCTAAACTACTAGAAAAGTTAAATAATTGATAATATCATAGAATCCAAATTATCTAAATTCTCATACGAGCACTTTTTCATTTATAACTTCTTCTCTTGACTACAATATGGTATTATATGATGGGAATAGTGTAAATCACTAAATTTTACTCAAAAATAAAAACCTACATTATAGTACTTTTCCAAAAAAAACTTTCTTAATAAGAATTGCATAACAAATATATGGAACTTATTGTTCATAAAACATAATATTATCATAGGAACATTTATTATTAGGTATTACCAAAAATACTTTTGTACCTCAATAATAATAATAAGTATTAGATTTATATTAAATTAAAATTTAAAATACATGAGGACTTACTATTTACTTCTTAGGAACTTATCTTAGGAGCATTTCATACAATCTTTTGATTGCAGTAGGTCTTTGTGTTATTTCACAAACTATTTCCTTGTAAACCATGCATGATAAACGCTGCACCAAAGAGGTAAATTCAAAGGCTACTTACTTACTTTCTCAATAACAAGAATTTTGAGAACACAACCTTTGAAACTTTAGATTCATGTATATTCACGAATAAACATTGACACACACACCTAAACTACTAGAAAAGTTAAATCATTGATAATATAAAATCCAAATTAGCTAAATTCTCATATGCACTTTTTCATTTATAACTTCTCTTGACTACAATATGATATAATATACAATGGGAATAGTCACTCAAAAATATAATCCTACATTACTTATAGTACTTTTTCCAAAAAGACATAACAAAAATTGCATAACAAACATACTTATTGTTCATAAAACATAATATTTTCATTGGAACTTATATTATTATTACCAAAAATACTTTTGTACCTCAATAATAACAATATTAGTTTAATATTATTACATTAAAATTTAAAATACATGAGGACTTTAGTAAGTAATGTTCAGCGTACACAGTACTAATAATGTAAAATGCATTTCAAGGCACGAGAAGGGGATTATTAAACTTATAAATTGCCTGTTTATGTTACAATAATACCTATTTGAAAGCTCAAAAAAACGTAGGTAGTTTAAGAATGAGTTCAAGTTCAACAAACTATGTTCAACTCATGACATCAACTCTGTTGTAAATTGTAATGCATGTAATTGTAATCCACAAGTTTGATGCATTTCTAAGACTTTTTTAAGGTAGATTATTTAGCGTAGGTATCAAATAGGTACCAATAAACTTATCAATTTCTTGCTTAAAACATAATCTCTATAAACTTAATAACAATATCTAATTATCTTTTTTTTGTCTCCTTCTTCTTTTTTTTAATTGCCGACTCAGTGAGTTGCCAATGTCAGAGAATTCTTTCTCCTCTAGATCGCCATGCTTGTGATAATATAAACATGAAGGAGTGTTATTTTCTCAGTGTTTTGATAAAGGGCTTATAAAATACCAAAAAAATATAAATAAAACCATTTACACATTTATAATAATTTTATTAAATACAATAAATCGGTGCAAAAGTAACTATTCCTACATTGACCACGTTATTTATTAGAAAATCTTATCTTATATCTTTAAACGAGCAATTCTTGTATATATATATATGTAATTGGAATCTCGGAATCGGCTCCAACGATTTTCATTAAATTAAGTATATAGGGGGTTTCGGGGGCGAGAAATCGATCTAGCTAAAAATCATTTTAGAAAATGTCATTTTATTCGTGTTTTATCGAATACCGAGCAAAGCTCGGTCAAATAGCTAGTAGTATATTTTGTAATAAAAAATATCAATCTTTTTTTAAACTTTATTTTCATCTTGATTTACAATTTTTCCGTTAGTCATTATGGCTAAGCCATTTCAATTCCTAAAAAAAAAAAACAATTCCGTTAGTCAAATTTGACGTTCGTTTTTGACATTTCTTAATCCAGTTCAGAGACAAATATTACAGGTTAAAACCATTCAGAAGTAAAAGTGGTAATGATACCGAAACAGAACTATTCACTTTACAAGTGTTTACTGACCTGCGTGGATTAACCCAGGTTTTGTCAAAGATAATGATACGGGCCCTGTTCTATAACCGACCTTGTCGTTTCCAGTTTTCACGATCACATATTTACATTATCACGTAACGGATTTAGATTATTTAGTCTGCGTTTCACCAGTAGCAGCTCTAGAATTTCTTTATCCGATTCTGATACTCTTAAGTATTTATGCTTCTTTAAATAGTTATTTTTCTAAAATTTTAAAGAAAATCTGAACACGATCTCTCGTCTAAATGTATATTTCCTATTCTGATATAATATATTTTGTTTTTCAGTATTCATGATTCCTTTTTGTACAATTTTAAATAAAATCTGAACGATCTCTCATCTAGAGAGATGAGTATTTCCACTGTCTGACGTATCTTTTGCTTCTGTTATTATTTTTGCGTGACATGGTCAATCAGAGTTGGGAGTATTTAATCTCGTCAGCGGTGTGTAGCGGCGGTATTTGTCCAATCATAGCCGTTAATTGTCAGTGGCATGAGGTCGCGTCGAGCTGGTCGTTAATTAGAGCCCACGTGCTCATTGTCCTCCGGTCTGTATCTGAAAACTTGAGGCACTCGACGGTCCTCATCCACAATGCCTTTGTAATTTTCTAGGGCTGTCTCCCGGGGGGCGATACCGGTCCGTCCATGTTCGTGTCCCTGGGCGCCTGGGTGCGCCGCCCCGCCCTTTACACGGGGTGAGGCACCCAGGATGGCTGAACGCCGGTCTTTGCTATTTTTCTTCTCTTTTTGTAGTATACCCTTCTTTTGTATTATTTTATTTTTGTTTCGCTATCGTTCACCACCTTTTCTTCACTATCTTTCAATTTTTGTTACACTCTTCTTTACACTATTGCTTGTTTGCGTGTGTATTTCTGTGAGTGTTTGTGCGATGGATGGGCCCGTGGGCCCCTAATCCAGGGTTTTTGGCGCCCGGCCGTGGGATGCGTTACGAGCAGGTGGCTACGTACCAAGGGCGCTGGGGCAGAATCACCCCTAACTGACACCAATATGGAAAACAAGCATGCGGATAATTCTCCCAGGGTGGGTACCGGCAATGCCGGAGAATCCCACACTCCCGCTTCGGCGGGGGATCGGGCCATGTATACTGGGGGCCCCAAACATGCTTTGAAGGAGAGGGGGAGGAATAACGACTTTGGCAACGATTTAATGGACGATGAAAGGCAATGCGATTTGGTAATGACGACGGCGAGCGAGGGTGGATCACGGGCGGCAACGCCCGCATCCATAGGCACGGGCTCTGGGTTCTTTCGAAGACCCGGAGGTGATAGCGGCGAGAGCGGTGATGAGTCCGCCGCCTCTCATAACCCGGGCGTAGACAGTGAGAGGGGAAGGACCCGGGCCACTTTCCGGCGCAAGAGGCGCGGTAGTGAGCTCGAAAATAGCCCGGAAAAAGACAGGGGAGCGGCCGCAAAGCCCTCCTCCAAACGCGGAAGAGGAAGACCGCCCATCACAGGGAAATATGTTGGCTTGTACAAGACCAAGAAGGATCTCCTCGACATCAAGCAGAGGGAACTTGACGTCGAGGTAGAGAAGGAACTACTGGACGTGACAAAGGGACTCCCGAACCTACGGTCCAACCGGCTGTCGGAGTCCTCACTCTCGGATCGCATAATGGCGGAAGACGAGGTCACAACGGCGAAACTTGGCGAGGCAATAACGCAGAGCCTTGCCGCCATCTCCGCTGTGACTCAGAAGTCGAAGAATCTTAAGGGAACCTCCATCGCGGCCCTTAAGAAAGCGTCCTGCACCATAAAGGAGGCGTGCGTTTGCCTTCTTAGCAGGACAGTATCGGAAGAGACGAGAGCCCTGGCGGCGGAAAACACACGCCTCTCCAGAGAGCTCGAGGTTATGAAGAAGGAGCTAGAGGCCGTCAAGCGTAAGCTCGCTGACGCCCAACCACAGTCTGCTCCCACCATCAAAGAGCCGAATGTGGAAGAGCTATTGCAGCGAGCGCTGCGCGAGGCGGTCTCCGTGATGAACGCCCGCATGGAAGCGCGCCTGGAGGGGCTGGAGGCCCGACTTTTACCGGAGCCTCGCCTGCGCCCTCCACTCGCTGCGGACAAAAAGAAGGAAAGCGCTGCCTCCACATCAGTCGCAAGGCCGCAGCTACCTGAAATGGAAAAAGAGATTCCGCCTACGCCGGGGCCATCAGTCTCTACATTGATGCCTCCGACGAATCCGGGTCCCAAACCAAAAAGGACAAAGAAGAGGCGAAAGTCTGCCGCCGCCGTCGAGGCTCCAACCGCGAGAAGCGATGCAACGACTGCGGCAGTTGCGACACAGCCAACAGCCTCTCCTTCATGGACAGAGGTAGTAAAGAGAGGGAAGACACCGATGAAGGCGGGAGACAGGAAAAAGACGCTGAAGAAGAAGGAGAAAAAGAAGAAGGAAAGACAGCTCCGCGCTCCGAAGACAGCAGCCGTAGTACTTACGCTGCTTCCGGATGCGGAGAAAAATGGCGTCACTTACCAGGACGTCATTGATAAGGCCAAGTTGCATCTGGACTTGACTGCACTCGACATCCCGGCGGTCAAATTTAAGCGGGCTATAACCGGTGCTCGTATGTACGAAGTCTCGGGGGCGGAATGTAAGGAGAGGGCCGACGCTCTGGCGAGCAAATTAAGAGAGATTGTCGGAGAGGACATGGTGCGCGTGTCCCGACCGCAAAAATGCGCCGAGCTCCGAATCACGGGTCTCGACGACTCTGCAACAGCGACAGAAATCACGGCTGCTGTCGCAAGGAAGGGTGGTTGTCGACCGGAAGATATCAGAGTCGGCGAGATCCGTGTAGACAGAAGAGGACGCGGTATGGCCTGGGTCAGGTGCCCGGTTGAGGCCGCCAAATTGGTGATGGCACCTCCTACCAGGGTGTGCGTCGGCTGGACGGTAGCGCAAGTGACCCTCCTGTCCCAGCGCACCATGAGATGCTTCCGGTGCCACGAAGAGGGACATACCCGAGCAACCTGCTCCTCAGAAACTGACCGCAGTGAACTCTGTTTCCGCTGCGGTCAGCCCGGGCACTCGACCAAACAGTGCGGAAACCCTCCGCACTGCGCGTTATGTGAGTCGAGAGGGAAGGCGGCAGACCACATAGTAGGCAGCGCACGCTGCAATAAATCTGCCTCCAAAACAAAACGGAAAGGCCCTAAAAAGAGCCAATCGCCTCGAGAGGCTGCCACAACATCTACGGCGGCCCCCAGTGCCAGAGCGGACCCCATGGAGGCCCAATAACGGCCACCTTACGGTTCCTTCAGGGCAACCTGAATCACTGCGCTGCTGCGCAGGATCTTTGGGTTCAGGTTCTTTTGGAGTGGGAGATCGACGTGGGCATTATTGCAGAGCCGTACCGCGTCCTGGATAGAAGCGACTGGGTGGGAGACGTCGACTCGTTGGTCGCCATAGTCTTTGGTCCCAAAATCGTGCCTCCTTCGTCGAGGAACGCGATAAGGGGCCGTGGATTTGTTGTCGCCATCTTGGGGACCCTCACCGTGGTGGGGGTTTACTTTTCCCCCAACAAGCCGATCGTCGAGTTTGAGGCGCTCTTGCTTCAACTGACCGCCGTCGTAGAGGGGTCGAGTCGCCCCGTAGTTGTTGCCGGAGACTTCAACGCGAAGTCTCCGCTGTGGGGCTCCCCGGCGGCAAATGCGAGAGGTCGACTCTTGGAGGATTGGTTGGTCACTACCGGCCTGGTCCTGGCAAACCGCGGTGCGTCCAGTACATGCGTCCGGCCACAGGGAGAGTCCATAGTGGACCTCACCCTGGTCAGCCCAGCCATCGCCCCGCGTATCACCGAGTGGAAGGTCTTGAGTCGCATTGAGACTCTCTCGGACCACCTCTACATACGCTTCGTCGTCTCGGCTCACTTGACGGAGCCAGGCCGCTCATTCACACCTGGTACAGGCCTGAGGTGGTCTTTGAAGAAGTTGGACCGCGACCTCCTCAAAGAGGCAGCAGCCGTCGCATCGTGGGCGCCTCTACCATCAGAGGACGTAGAAGAATGCGCGGAGTGGCTGATTGAGGCGGCACACAACATATGTGACGCCTCAATGCCCCGCGCCGGACCAGCCGTGCCAAGACGCCAGACGTACTGGTGGAGTCCGGATTTGAAGCGTCTCCGTGATGAGTGTGTGGCAGCTCGCCGCCGCTATTTGCGGTATCGAAGACGACGGATCCGAAGCGAGGCAGAGGAGGAGTCCATATACGATGGATACCGCACTGCGCGCCATAACCTTCGCGATGCCATCAGACTGGCCAAGAAGACGGCATGGGAGGAATTCCTGGGTACTCTGGAGCAGGACCCGTGGGGCAGACCTTACAAGTGGGTGAGGCAAAAGCTTCGCCCTGCTGCCCCACCTCTCACCCAGTCCTTGCCACCGGAATTCTGTAGAACTATTGTGTCGGCCCTATTTCCACCCAGGGCCGAGTGGTCCCCACCAACTATGGCACCACCAACTGCAGAGACCGAGGAGGAGGAAATTCCCCCAGTGACAGCCGGAGAACTGGCAGCGGCGGTCCATAAAATGGCCCTCCAGAACAAAGCCCCTGGATTGGACGGGGTCCCCGGTCGTGTCTGGGTGCTAGCGATGGAGCAGATGGAAGAGCGTGTTCTCGCCCTACTGAACATGTGCTTCGTGCAAGGGCGAATACCACGTCGCTGGAAGACTGGCAAACTCGTGCTACTCAGGAAGGTCGGGCGACCCGAAGACCAGCCGTCAGCCTACCGCCCTATCGTCTTGATCGACGAGATTTGTAAGACGATGGAGAGGATCGTAGTGGCGCGTCTCGACCGTCATCTAGAGAGCGTCGGCCCGAACTTGAGTGATGCTCAGTTCGGGTTCCGGTCTCGTCGATCGACGATGGATGCGGTGGCACGGCTCCGGTCTATTACGAGGGAGGAGATCTCTCGGGGCGGGGTGGTGTTGGTTGTCTCGTTAGACATCTCCAACGCATTCAACACCCTGCCCTGGGAAACCATAAAAGAGGCCCTTCGGTACCACCGAGTGCCGGGATACCTTTGCAGACTCGTGGGCGACTATCTGTCGGAGCGCTCGGTGCAGTACCCTACTGAAGAGGGATGGGAAGAGCAGGAGGTGGACTGCGGCGTCCCGCAGGGTTCGGCTCTCGGCCCGAAACTGTGGGACATGGGTTATGACCACGTGCTTCGCGGTGCCAACTTACCCGGCGTGGAGTTGATCGCGTACGCGGACGACACCGCGGCGGTCTGCCGCGCCAAAACACACCGCGAAGCCGTAATACTTGCGACGGCAGCTGTTGCACAAGTTGTGCGCAGAATACAGGCGCTAGGCTTGACGGTGGCGCTTAACAAATCTGAGGCCATCATCTTTCATGGGCCCAGAAACGCGCCGCCGCCCGGTTTGGCGGTGATAGTCGGTGGAACATCCATCCCAGTATCGTCAACTCTGACATACTTAGGGCTAGTACTCGATAGTCGGTGGTCCTTTAAGGAGCACTTCCGCCGGCTATCCGAGAAGGTAGCGAAGGCAGCAGGAGCTCTAGCATCGCTGCTCCCCAACCTAGGGGGCCCGAGCCTGAGCTGTCGGCGCCTGTACATGGGCGTTGTACGCTCCATGGCCATGTACGGTGCGCCGATCTGGGCCGAAAATTTGTCAGCCAAAAACAGGCTCATCCTTGGTCGGCTACAAAGAACGATGGCAACGCGAGCAGTGCGCGGGTATCGCACCATCTCCCGGGATGCTGCGTGCCTGCTCGCCGGAAGCGTCCCATGGGACCTGGACGCAAGAGCCCTCGCCGATGTGTACTGGCGTAGCGCAGAAGTCCGCGCGGGGGGCAGCAATCCCCTTCCGGACGCCGTACGTCGGTGGAGGGACGAAGCCAGAGACAGGGCCCTGGAGTTGTGGGAGGAGCGTCTCTTGGAGCCGCGTGTAAGCGTAGACCTCATAGGGGCTATTCGCCCAGTATTCAGAGAGTGGGTGGACCGAAAGAAAGGCGCCCTCTCGTTCCGCCTCACACAGGTGCTGACCGGGCACGGCTGCTTCGGTCGGTACCTGTGCGAGATCGTCGGAAGGGAGGAGACGACGCGGTGCCACCACTGTGACGACGAAAGGGACACGGCCGCGCACACCTTAACGGCTTGTCCCTCTTGGACACGACAACGTGCGGCATTAACGGCCGCCATCGGACCGGACTTATCACTGCCAGCGTTGGTAAGTGCCATGCTGAGCAGTGAGCAAAACTGGAGGGACGTGGAGAAGTTCGCCGAAGAGGTGATCTCCAACAAAGAAGAGGCAGAGCGCGATAGAGAAAGGCGGGCGCTGGACCCTCTTCGACGAAGACGACCAAGGCGACGTGTCATCCGGAATGATAACTTGCCGCCGTAAATGGGGAGCTCAGGGTGGCGGTATGGGGATGCCGTCACTCATTGCACCGAGTCCCCGAGAGGGTCGCGATGCGCAGTGTACTCTTCGCGCATCGCGACGACAGAGAGAGTCGCCAAGCCCCGAAAGGGCTCTGTTTGGTGACAGAAGCATAGCGACAGTGCTTCAAAGAGAACGGGCCCGCCATTGATACGCGGGCGGTCGATTGTCGAGCCACGGAGTAGAGCTCACGCGTTCTCGCGACTCGGCAACGGGAAGACGAAGAGTACCGACGGGTTTTAGTGGGTAGGGCTGCGGTCACTTACCATCCTTACGGCCGCAGCGAGCCCCACATACTCGTGGGGGAGTCCCCAATAACCCCGGGATGCGTCAATGCATTTCCCGTCGAAAAAAAAAAAAAAAAAAAAAAAAAAAAAAAAAAAAAAAAAAAAAAAAAAGGGCTGTCTCCCGGGTATTATCTTCAAATCTTAAGGACGCTATCACAAAAATTATTACAAAAATTAGTAGGTCAGTACGAATAGCGACGTTAAGGACATTAAAATAACATTCAATATCAGCGCGCCTTCTACAGTGGCGGTTACGACGCTCGCCGCGTTCTTGATAAACGTATGAAAAAATTTGAGAGCGTTTCTTATTTTTCTTATAAATGGAAATGTTATTTATTTTTATATAAAATATTTAGCTATTCGTACAGGGGACTAATTAAAGAACATTTTTTTTGTATATTTATTTTCCTTAGTTCAGTGTATTTGGCTATAATGGTACCTAATCAAACCCCATTTCAGGGTTCCGTACCCAAAGGGTGAAAATGGGACCTTATTCATGAGACTTCGATGTCTGTCTGTCCGTCTGTCTGTCTCCAGGCTGTAACTCAAGAACCGCTATAGCTAGACTACTGATATCTGTTGCCGCTATAACAACAAATAGTAAAAATAAAATAAAGTTAATAAATAAAGGGGGCTCCCATACAAGAAACGTGATTTTTTTGGCCTTTTTTGCTCGTAATCAATAATGGTAACAGTTAAGCACTTGAAATTTTCGCAAAATTCTTATTTATATTTGTACTTTAATAATGAATAATGAAATTAAAATAAAGTTAATATTTAAGGGGGGCTCCCATACAAAAAACACAATTTTTTGTCTACTATCACTCTATACCGGTACGGAACACTTCGTGCGCGAGTCTGACTCGTACTTGGCCGATTTTTATTTTTTAATCTTTTGCGATTATTGTGATGGTTAAAGCGTATTTATGTGAAAATTTTGTATGCGGCTTTAAAAAATTTATAGTGTAGACGTGGAGATGAATATATTATTATGTTTCATTTGAAACCAAAATATTCTCGCAGTGTGACTCCTAAGTCTTTAAAATGGTACCTGAAAATCGCTGATATTTGTGAAAAAATGTGATAGCGTCCTTAAGACTCGATTATTTTTTTCGGCTTTGGTCGATATATAGGTATTATAATTTTGTATATTTTTCTGGCTTAATAGAAATTGTACTTTTAGTTAATGGAAAACGGTCGTTGCACACATGCTCAAACTTCAAGACCTATGAAGTTTTATAAGACGCTTTGTGATATATTCGAATATTTAAAACCCTTCCAGGGGCATTTTAATGGTTTACCACTAAGCCCTAATTATTTATTTGTAAATTATTTACAGGCTTATCTTCATGACTAAGAACACGTTCTCATTTCTTAATAAGGTCTTTTGTTTTTTATGATGGCGGTAATTATAAGTGTTGAACAATGACTTGTGAGCAGATTCATTAAGTGTTGACTAAACAAACTATTTTTATCACAGCTTGTTTTTCTTCGTCTACAATTTTGTGTCAGTCTCTACGACGATGTGTATATTCTGCACGTATGTTATCTCTATGCGCCATGTGAAAGCTAATAACATATTTTGGTTATTCTTCATGGAAATAGCTACAATATAAAAAATAGAAACAGGCTAGCGATGCACAATATCTTGCATTTCAATTTTTTTTATTGTATATTAACTACACAGAATTGCAAAGTAATAAATTTTATCTTAAATTTCTCCACTTTATACTCTTTATCTTTATCATGTGTTCCTAAAGACATGTCTCAAAACATTATTAGTGGATTATTCTGTAGCAAATCTTTGCACACTCATAAACTTTTATAACAAGCAAACTTTGATACTGTCATACTATATATTAAAATTATATTAGCATAATATGCTGGCCAAACATCTTGAGTTATGAATTATGACGTTATTTGGTCGGCAAACACTGGGGCACGCTTCGTGCGTTTCGCAACTAGAAAATAGTATGTTTAAAAGCATTTAGCTAGTTAATAGAATCTAGGTTTTAAGTTAAGCTACCTTTGCTTAATCAGAAATCAGAAGCCTATTCTTCAATATGTCAGCAAAGTGTTTACCTTAAGCCTTATCCACTTTCTTCAATATTTCCATGCGATATATTCTATCTTCATGTTTATGTAAATTCTTGTTATAATTACCTTTATTGTAGGTCATACACCTAATGATACATGTATATTTGTTTCGTGAGTGTATTCAATTTGCTTCATAACGTTGTTTGTTTACATTACCCAAGAACGGTACGCATTATAAATCATAAAAACTGTATCAACATTTGTGCTCCTGTTATTTTCCTCTAATCCTTTACCCACGAGGAAGTCGAACAATAGATGACCTTGAAATCGAAGGACGTCCAGTTGCCCAGGTGTCGCTACACAAGTGGGGGCGTGGCGAGTAACCTCCACAAAACCCAAAACAACTATTGTGCTCCGTTCTCTCCGTGTACAAACAGATAAGGCGAGGAAGATAACCGAGGTTATGGAAAAATATTTGTGCAAAGTCGATGAATACAAATTTTTTTTGGTGTTTTTGTAGGATCTCTTGTTGTTTTGTTACTACGAGTATAAACGTAGCTTCTGCTATATCTACTAGTTATAAAGATGAATGAGGAAAGCCTTCGTGTAACAGGGGGCTGTTAAGAAAATCTCGACTAGGACTTTGGCTTAATGCTCGCTACGCTACGCCATGATATTGCTTTTCATAGTTACTCATAATGTGTATGAAGTTCCCATTCTTATCACCACGTATGTTATTTAATGTAAAAATCAGGACCAGCAACCTAGCCAGGGAGATTTTAAACACAGGCCCAGAAGGCCTTTAGTTGTGAACATCCATGGATGGTAAGGGCAATGGGCATACCATCAAGCGATCCACCTCGTCAGTTTCATAAAGGTATTTACATTGCCCCAGTGCTTGAGCACTGGACACCGTATATTTATCCACAACATACACGTTGTGTACTCGACGTGATTATTTGAACTCTGCTGGTACGAAACTTCTGGCCGCATGCCAATTTCATGCGCTCCGATTTTCGATTGATCATTGGTTCGCTACAGCACTGAATTCGCTACAGCAGCTGTTATCTCGATGCAGATAAAACTGCAATTGTCACGTTCGTGTTGCTAACTAAATAGTAGTTGTTGGACATGATTGTGGATAGCGACGCCTCGGGCGTTAGTATCGAAATAAACTAAACGCGAATAAAGTATAACAATGAATGATGATCCTCCCTTATGAGCTTAACGTTTGCAACCAGTCATGATCACACTAGATATACGAGAGAATGGAAATACTGGAGCTCGTTAGGGATGATTGTTCTGAAAATCTTGCAGATCTATTATTGACTTTTCGGTGATATCTGGATGGATTACCCATACTACGTCACGTGTCAAATGACAGTACAAAGTTACTATGACTTGAAAATTTGAAATAATAACGACTCCGTGGTCGAGTGGTTTAGAGCGTAGCTCTTGACTCGGAGGTTGTAAGTTCGATTCCCGCGCTGAAAACATGTTAAGTTTGGTTTTGGACAATGCAGACTCATCACCTGATTGTTTGACAAGTGACGATCCATGCGTCGAATGGGCATGTAAAAAGTCGGTCCTGCGCCTGATCTCTCGCCAGTCGTGTCGGTCGTCCGTCTCACTGGGTTATGAGAGTAAAGAAATAGTGATCTGCGTACCTGGCCTGGTTTCAATGAAACCGGCGACTGTCACCGAAACCGGTGTAGGGAGTTATCACTTATTACTATGACTTGGGAGTTATCTATTTGGTAGCTACTGCGTTTCGGTCGTTGCACCGCCCGTCCAGTGAATTAACATGGTATCGCGATGATTAACGAGCGTTGAACCCGTTATGCAATCGCCATTTTGAAAAATATCAGTGATGCAAGTGAATGATTATTACATTGTATGGGGAAATGTACAAGTAATACGGATTGTTTATGGATGGGTTGAACCAGAGAAATGAGAGCTTAATTTGCTGAGTGAGGGCGAAGGCTGATTCCTAAGCCTAGAATGTCCCAAGCGCGCGAGTTGAACTCGAGCGGATTCGAGGTATGAGAATCGCGCTTAAGACTAGAGCTTCAAGAGCCAAGGCTCTAGTGTTCCCGTATACTTTGGTCCAGGACACAAAATATAGGCTATCGCAGTCATGGTAATCCCTTAGCTCAACGCGCAACGTGGAAAGATGAAATGAAAACACTAATAGACTTTAGGGACAAACTAAGTTTCGCTGTCTATCTGCGTCTTTGTCTTATATAAACTACTAGCGGTCCGGCCCGGCTTCGCACGGGTGGACATTGCTTTTTAAATTATTTTTTTTAAATAAAGGTAGTCAATCTTTAAGTTAAGCAGAACATAAAAATAGTTTACATTATTTAGCCTGCAACTACTATATTATAATTATTATGTACATATAACACATTTTTATTGTATTTTTTTTTATATTTTTATATTTTAAGTGTTATGTTTGATTATTTTATCCTTACCTGCAGAACTATAAGACTATAGTACATCACTTTGCGATAAGTAAGTAGGTATAGTCTATAATTTATAAAGCATAAGCAAGAAGGAATATTTTGGTAGATTTTTCACACAATTATTAACACTTAATACGGTTCCCTTTTTTCTCTCATTAAATATAGCCTATATTCAGCAGAAATAGTGTGGATTAAAAAATATGCATTAATACTTCCATCGTGCATCGGCATCGTGGGTATCGCAGACACAATAGATCTTCAATTGTTATGCTGGCAGCCGGCTGCCGCTATTGGAGATTTATAGTTAAAGAAATTAATTAATTATAATAGCAATCAAAAATAATAGTCATTCAAAACTTATTTTAAAAAGTTCTAAAAATATTACTTTCGTAGTCATAACTTTTAAAGCTTTTTTGAAATTAGGATTATAATAATGAAGCACGATAGTCTATATCAAATCAATAAAGCAGCACCCGGCTGTCGCATAACTATTGAAAATCTATTGTGTCTGCGATTCCCACGATCGAGGTAATATTTACGTGGACTCTCCGGGCGAGTCTGTGGCACTGATAATTAAATCTCTCCCCTACCGCACGCACACCCGCGCATCGCGCCTTGACGCCCAATTCGCAACGTGCAGCAGAAATCGTAATATTTTAATTTCGCCATAACATTAAAACCAAACGTCCAATTTTAATCATTCAAAGACCAAATATTATCTACATTAACTGTACTTAGTGATGAAATAATTTATTTTGATAAGGGTCAATAGCATGATTTAAATAAACGCATTTAAATATAGTCCAAAAAAAAATCTAGATTTTTTAATAAAAAAATGGTTATTGTGCCTCACTCAACATGTGTCGCGGACTTTTTTGTAGATATTTAAAAGATCTATAATTACTTAGAACATTTTATGCCTCTATCTTTTATAGTTTAGGCAGCGTACGCAAAATAAGTAACTTTTCTGGTTGATTTTTTAAACCTTGCGTCCGAAAATCCCAAATATCTTACGGAACCTTATATTTTTCCAAAATAAAAATTAGCCTATGTTCAGCAGAAATAATGCAGGATTCCAATGGTAAAAGAATTTTTCAAATCGGTCCAGTAGTTTCGGAGCCTATTCGACTCAAACAAACAAACAAACAAAAAATCAAATCTTTCCTCTTTATAATAGTAGTGTAGATTAACTGGTAGAACCGCTGTTTACTCCTCATACACTACACCTTGCAAGCCGGAACGCTAAAAAATAAATACTCTATGATTTAGATCGCTGGCCACGCGCCAGATCTGTCCCGAAGGTTTGTTTCACTGCCATGTCAACGACTTTTATACTGCTCTATGTATTAAAAGTTATTCTTATACCCTCACACTGCATGTTTACAACATATTATTTTGGTGAAGATTATGTGATATTACTAGCAATCTACTACTATGGTTGTAAGCAACAAGTCACTAAATTGCTACTTTTTATTTGTGATTCAATTGTATGTGGTTTTGAACCATAATCTGACTTTTAGACTCGAAGTTATGAGTAAAATTCTTGTAATAAAAACCTGAAATAATTATGTAATTCTTTGACGTAAGAAATTTGACCGCCTATGACCTCAATCATGTACTGTAATATATTTGGTCTATTTACTTTGGTAGTGTGGAACCAAAATTGATTGTTGGCTTCTTTTTAACCGACTTCCAAAAAGGAGTAGGTTATATGTTCGGCTGTGGATATTTTTTTTTTATTTGTGTATGTTCAACGATTACTCCGCCGTTTGTGAACCGATTTTCGAAATTTTTGTTTTGTTGTATTAGGTTTCACTCCAATTTGGTACCATATTCACAAAAGTGGTGACCTGATGATGGGATCCATGAGTAATCGAGGGAACTCCTCGAAATTTATATGGAAACATATGGTGATTTTGGTTTTATAAGAAGCATCCTAAGCATATGCTACCAAAACGCAAGATTTTGCACCGAGGTATACTATGGTTCCGAAGATACTAACAGAACTCCGGATTCCTTAAATACAAGTTTGGGGGCTTAGGCGCTGTTTTAAGAACTGAAAGCATATGCTACTATGCAAATTACATTCATCATCATCATCATTACCACGTCAGGGTCACCAATGTCACCAAAATTAAACATAATAATAACAAATTCAGCCTTAACTCCAGAGCGTAAGGCACACATTTGACATTACTTCTGAGAAGTAAGTTGCTTCGATAAAGTAACATGCATGTCTCACTTCACACATTCAAAGAATACAAGAAATACCCCCGCCAAAACAAAAACAAACAGAAAGTCCAAAAGTAGGTTAGGTTAGTTTAGAACTTAGACCACAACACAGAGGGAGCCGAGCGAGCGCATCAGCGAGCGTGCTGCAGCAGCAGCCGGCGACCGTCTTACTTTCGCTATATAACGGTACGGAACCCTCCATGGGCGAGTTCGACTCGCACTTGGCCGATTTTATTATATTTTACCACCTCATTGTTTAAAAAACTGCTTAGAATGAGATTTGTTACAGACAAATTCCGATTCGTTACTGCCCACACGTAACTATCATTCATTAATTTTTACCGCTCATTTAATTATTTTACTGTTCAATAATGTTTTCAATGATCCATTTCATTATTTTTTATAACTCATTTTTGTTTACTTTACTGCTTAGTTTTAACTGCTAAACTAGTTATTACACGTGCCATTTATAATTTTTAACTTAGGTACCAAAACTGCAATTTACAACTGCCCCTTTAAATAAGTGCCTTATAATATTAATATTTTATACAATAAATAAGTACATCTTCTTATCTTCATAAATTATTTAAAATTCTCGTGTCCTTACTCCTCCGAAACGGTTTTACTGATTATACTCCTATTAATCCTTCGATCGTGGCTCGCTCACCGGTGAGCTTGTAATAAGATACGTAGAATAATATAGTGTATTAATTATTCTACGTATAGTACGCGATAGTTTACTAGGTAACTAAAAAGAGTGAAATAATAGTGCTTTTTTCCGTATTCGGCTAAAACTCAACTATTTCTGTACTCAATCTTCATAATTTTGAAGTCGGTGCCAGTTACAAAAGTTTCAAATATTCTGGCAAACTGAAGATTCAGCTATATCTGGTACCGGCTTCAAAATGATGAAGATTGAGTACAGAAATAGTTGCGTTTTAGCCGAATACGGAAAAAGGCACTATTAGATGGGAAAAATTATTTAATACTTTTTAGTTCATATTATAAGGATGTTATTATTGTTTTTACCTTGGAAGTCGGTTTTAATTTTTTGTTAAAAATAATAATTGTGATTATTTTTGTGCTTTCACATTCAGCTTGTTAATACTTTTCTCTCTTCCCGCCGTTTTCCTGTAAACAACTTTTATTTTTCGCTCCGATTGTCGGTCGCAAATCAATTCCTTATGAATTGATTTGCGAAAAAGTAAAGTCAGAAAGTGGAGCAAAGAAGGCGCACGAAGAGTTCATGCGCCTCCTTTGAAATTGAAGCTACAAATCAAAGTAATATTATTATATTACTTTTGATTTGTAGTATTATATTTAATATTATAGGATTATTATAGGATTTGACGACGCGGTGCAGGAAATATTCTATTTTACTTGAATACACATACGTTAGTTTCTGATTTAAATTGCTGGGGCTGCAATTCCTTTGCAGAGAACACACAAGAACTGTAGGTGGTAGGATTTTTAATTACAGCATTCGTAAACAGGTGTCCGATCAGAAATCCTTGCCCCCAGCCCAATAAATTACCGGCTTAATTTTATTATCCAGCTCTCATCATATTTGGCGTGCCGAAGGAGTTTTAGATGGAGCACGCAATTGAGCGGCGGCCTCGGTGTAAGTGGATAATCACGTCGACGGCCGATTTAAATGTGTTGACGATACCAATTCGCGAACCGACTGCGAAATGCGAATGCTACTATATTGGGAACGGAGCTACAATAACTGCCTTAGACATAGGTTACACGGTCAGTCTGGCATCAGTTCAGTCCATCAGTTTGATCCAAACTGCCGGCAGAATGATCGTGTAACCGTTAATTTTTTTTAAATATGAAATAAGGGGGCAAACGAGCAAACAGGTCACCTGATGGAAAGCTACTTCCATCGCTCATGGACACTCGCAGCATCAGATGACCTGCAGGTGCCGGCCTTTAAAGAGGGAATAGGGGAGGGTAGGGAGGGTTGGGAAGGGAAAAGGGTAGGGGATGGGGCCTCCGGTAAACTCACTCACTCGGCGAAACACAGCGCAAGCGCTGTTTCACACCGGTTTTCTGTGAGCTCGTGGTATTTCTCCCGTCGAGCCGGCCCATTCGTGCTGAAGCATGGCTCTTCCACGTAATTTTTTTTTTATTGTGTACTTTCTGGTCATCATTCTGGCGTCAGTCTCGGACTGATGGACTGAACATACTGACCATGTACTCTAAAGTTTATTTGTCAACAGCGATCTTATAAGAAATATTAAAAGAAAGGGTAGAAACTGTGAAGACGATTGTGAAACGAGTGTTCCATCCCCAAAGTTGTAAATGTCAAAAAGAGAGAAGGATTATAAAGAGCAGCTTTTATTGATATTGCCGTGAAGCTTTAATAGAAGATACCCTTACTTTTATAGCCTTCGTAGCAGTCTGGTAGTTGCTACGTTTAGACCTATAATTAGTAATTACGCTAGGCCTAACTAACTTGGTGTCAATGTATCAATCAGTATTCAAAGCTTCCATAAGGCTCCGCTGCACTCATATAAGGAGTTCGTTCACAAAACCAATTAATCTACTACAAGTAGATATTTTAATGATCCAGTATACTAGACACTTGACATACTTTGCACATTTTTTAAAGAAATTTATGGGTTTTTTAACGAAGGTTTTTGCCGTTACTGAAATAATAAAACAACTTTTTGTTGAGCTGATAATGGCCGTTAATTAATTTAATCGATGTAGCATTGACTTATTATTGTTAATATTTTATAGGATTGTCATATTTATTTAATTATCAATTTAATAGCTGTCCCGGTGAACTTCGTGTCACTTTAAAACCTTGCCTGGACTGCTACGAATATTTTAAGACTGAAATTAGCCCAATCCGTTCAGCCGTTTTCGAGTTTTAGCGTTACTAACACAATTGAAAATCCATTTTATATATATAGATATATAGGTGTTGTAGGTACAGTAGTGTTTTTTCTTACGCTGGTTCTTTTTGTCGGGTCCCTGGGCAGTGGGCACTAAGCAGGCATCATGTAGATTAGTCTAAAAGTGTTCGTTTCTAACCAAACTGAACAAAAAACATATATTTTCATCTATGTTTTTTGTTCAGTACTATAATGCATTTAGTACAGTCTTAAACGACAAAATTCAATGCCCGCCTGATTAAAAAACTTTGACCCTTCTAATCACCTACATTAGCCGAAATTGTCCTTTGACATTGGCTCAAACTTCGTTATGATCTCTGTATAGACCTGGATCCCAGAAGGATAAGACATAACTTACTCTCTGATGGATGAAACCATAGGTTATTAGTAGTGCCTCGTGTACTTAGAATACCTGCGAATTTGTGTAGCTCTAAGTATGACACCTGGTTAGGTATCAGGAACCAAAGTGGACTAAAAATGAGTCTTACTTTACTTATTTTTAAATGGCTAATATTTATATATAATTTGTAGATTATTGTTCTGAACTAGTATCATGTAGTGTAAGACACTTTTCAATGACCAAAACTATTGTAAGACTTTTTAAAAGTAATTTTGTTGCTATTTTTTTTTTCAAAGACATTATTTTTATTTTATAAATTAATATAACATCTTAGAAAACAAAACGATATTGCAAGAATTTATTTTCTACTAGCTGTTGCCCGCGACTTTGTCCGTGTCAGCATACTGCATAGTATAATAACAAAGATGGACAATTTTCCCCTAATTCCTTACCCAAAAAGTAAAAACGGGACCCGATAACAAAGATATTTCAGCCTGTCCGTCTATCTGTCTGTCCATATCCAGACTGTACCTCCCCTTTCTAACGTGTAGTGAATATTATTAAAGTATGGATACAATTGAGTATTTTTGGTCATGTACCTAGTCAAGTGCCTACCTAGTACCTAGTTGCCTAGTAAGTACAAAATATTAAATACACTAAACTGTGCAGTGTACACACTGTCTAACATAAGTCGCGGACACGACCTTGAGCGTTCGGAACTTCCGAACAGAATCTGACTTGATGTTTTTGCATCCGCGAACGTCCGGCTGACGGATGCGGCTTAACAATGTTGTTAAGCCGCATCCGTTAGCCGCGAATCGCGACTCATGGATGCGTCCGATAATTTGTTTCTAGCTTAAGGCGACACCATGATAATTTGGATGTAGGTTGTAGCGATATCAATTTTTCTCAGCAATTACTAAAGCTAAGAAATTAAAGTTCATTGTCAGTATTCATCATGTCTTTGTCTTTGAATTACCCATAGCATAACACGATTGGTCAACTTTTATAACACAGAATAATCAATCAAAAAGACCTCTGTAAAAAAAAGGGATTCCTATTTTGCCAACAGAGGAGAGTGATTAAAGCTTCCAAAATTTTTACATATTATATTGGTTCAAGCATACACTTTAATTTTCCCATAGCTTACATGAAATGTATTAATTATAGTTTTTAAATTACGCGACAAAAAACATTTTGTCACTTACGCACTTTCCATTTTTTGCTGTTCCATTGCTTGTTTACTATGAGAGACCGGCCCAGCCGCAATACAAAACAAGCAATCTAAAACGTATGCAACACGGTTTTTTACTTTAACGCGGTGTTACCTTAGCGGATGACGACAAAGATGATGACTGAAACAGGCAGAGTCGTGATTGGGTCGTGATTGGATGAACGATGAAAATTATAATGATTTTGTTGATGATTACGATGAATAATTAACAGACATTTACTTGCAGTTAATTATTATAATTATAGTAAAATATTATATAACCTAAGGTTTCATCCATATTGTGATAGTAAGTTGTCTTATCGCTCTGGGATCTGGGTCTAACAGGTAGGCACTTGATATATATGACCAAAAAATACTCAATTGTATCCATACTTTAATAATATTTACTACACGTTAGAAAGGGGAGGTACAGTCTGGATATGGACAGACAGACAGACAGACGGACAGGCTGAAATATCTTTGTTATCGGGTCCCGTCTTTACCCTTTGGGTAAGGAAACAGGGGAAAATTGTCCATCTTTGTTATTATACTATGCAGTATGCTGACACGAACAAAGACGCGGGCAACAGCTAGTAGAAAATAAATTCTTGCAATATCGTATTGTTTTCTAAGGTGTTATATTAATTTATAAAATAAAAATAAAGCCTTTGAAAAAAAAAATAGCAACAAAGTTACTTTTAAAACGTCTTACAATAGTTTTAGTCGTTGAAAAGTGTCTTACAGAGCATGATACTAGTTCAGAACAATAATCTACAAATTATATATAAATATTAGCCATTTGAAAATAAGTAAAGTAAGACTCATTTTTAGTCCACTTTGGTTCCTGGTACCTGACCAGGTGTCACACTTAGAGCTACACAAATTCGCAGGTATTCTAAGTACACGAGGCATTACTAATAAACTATGGTTTCATCCATCAGAGAGTAAGTTATGTCTTATCCTTCTGGGATCCAGGTCTAGTACACAATAAATCATAAATTACCAGCAGGGAGGTTGTCTCTGGACCTAATTTCCTCCACGTCACTTAAACGCCGTGACAGGGATATTTGTTCGTGACAGCATTGTTAGGCACTGGCGGCCCAATTCTCGTACATCCAATTTTCGTCCGCTTGTGAACTTATCGTTTTCGCTTATGAAGTCCAAGTCAAAGACATGGTTATGTTATTCATTGGGACATCTTATGTGTATCATTTATAGACTTTCAAAATTTTTCTTTTTACACACCGTCACAGCCTGCCTGTTCTGTAAGCTTTAATTTGACTGCAAACGCTGCCGGCGTGTGTAGATTTCAAAGACCTGTTTACTGTTTATCTCAATATTACGAGCTATTTAGGGTGTACCAAAATGAAAAGAGCTATATTTTGTGATGTGATAAGTGCTTGTAAATAGTTATGACGTAACCTAACCAATCTCGTCTTTTGCAGGTATTCGGCACGGTGGAGCTACCGGACAAGCCGATAATGCTGCCGCCGTTCGTCGAAGCGACCCACTGCCTGGGCTACCACCTGACCCGCAAGGGGCGCGCCGTCGCCGACCGCGTGGTCTCCGTGCTGGGCTACGCGTGCCCCGACATCACGTACAGCCCCAGCCTGTACCCCATCACGGCGGCGCTGCTGCACTTCATGCCGGGTAAGTCTGCAAACCAGCAATACTAGGGGTCATCCAGTAAGGGCTCCCACACATAACTGCGAATTCGCATCGCATCGCAAATATTTGCGACAAAATTCATAATGAAAATGACATTGCGACCCGATGCGATGCTAATTCGCAGTTTTGTGCTGGAGCCCTTTGTCAGGAAACTAGTCCTTATAGTAGAGAGGGGATATATCTACGTGGCTCCCCCTGACAATTTGCACTGGACATTGATGGGATTTTAAAAAGTTTGGGGACTAAAAAAGTCGAAATGTACATAGCATTGTGCTGATGAACACGATTGAGACAAACTGATGTCAGAGACTTACGGAACGAACGACAGAATTCTCGAACAGTAAACACGTCCAAGGATAGAGCCGCTGGCTTCATAAGAAATATGACAAATACCAGGCTAGTACTATAGGATGCGTTTGAATCTACACGAAGGTCACCACTTATAATTGCAACAACTTTCAGATACTCTAAAGGCAAACTTTGAGGGGATACATAATAAGTATACTATTTATTGAATGAAATTAAATAATACTATATCACTCTCAATAATAAATACCTCTGTCGACCTCACAACTTTATTGCTGCACTTAATAATAAAGTTTATTATAATAAAGACATTAATTTTACGACTGTCGTGCGGCTGATAGACGTGTGCTGAAAACCGCTACTAAATCCTTGAAATACTCATTAAAATTGGTAGTAAAAAGTGAAATATGTCGTCACAGTCATTCAGAAATTCCGCTCCGGGGGAAATTGTAAATATTTGAGTGCTGAAAAAGAAGAAATTTACTGTTCATGAAACACTGTACGCACAGTAGAAAATCCCGCAGACATTTTTCTGCAGTGAAAAGTAGCTTGGTGCCTTCCCTGTGATCTTCTCTACATCTGTGTCAAACATCAAATCACATCAATAGTTTTTTTTAAGTTTTGAAGCTTATTTAATACAAACATACAAAGCATTAAACATTTATTAATACAATATGTTTCGCTGTGTGATATATTTAGTATATCTAAGGGGGTTTATGAAATGAAAACGACATACTCGTCGTTAGTATTGTGATCGTTAATAATAATATGTTCGTATAAGTATTTGAAAATGTAGTAAAGTTGCCTCACAAGCTTCTCACAAGTATGTAACATTACAGTATTACAATTTACAACTCTCTCTAGTAAGAAGTTTTAATGAGTTACGTTTTCGTTAGCGCCAAGTCGAGAAAATTTGAATAAGAATCTTGTTTTTCAAGATGTTGCAGTAGTATGTGTGTATTTAGGGCATTGCTCAGTAGGCTTTTATTTACATACAACTTGAAAGTGTTTTGTGCTACTTAAACAACAGACTATCTAAACTATATTTTTGACTATATGGCAAGGACGGCGGTGTTTAGCACATGTGTTCTGGATTTCAGCCGATTATGCCATATTTTTTTGGAAGAGGCCTCCAGAAAAACAACTAATTGATATAACACAGAGCAGGCAGTAGAACGCGCGTAGACTGTTTACATAATATACATCGGAAACGGCAGGTAAAAACCGGTTATATAAACATCCTTCCAATTTAGAAGTGCAGAGGCGTCACAAAATTTACAGCGGCTCCCGTCTTAATTCAGTAATGAGTGCGGGGGGGCGATAATTGAAGTCGGCAATAGGCAAATTGCTGTGCCAGTCAATCCGCATAGACTCTCCGACAGTGTACTACCGAATTTCAACCCTATTTAAACGGGATAGACGCTAGTTTACCCTGACTGTCTCATCCGGTTAGTCCTAAATCTACCAAGACGCCAATTTGGACTCTCGACGTCCGTGTCAAGGTTTAGTGTTGAATGATGCACCGCTGATGTGATCTCACGGTTAATGGTCCATGTCTGCTACTGATTTGCATTGCTACCGAATATACTGCCACAAGTTACACCTCACGTTGAGTGTGTGTGTACGAGTTGAACAAAGGAGAATTGCCTGCATCCTGCTATATTTAAATGTAGTTTTATTCAATTGAAAATCTAGATAGCAAGAATGCAAGATCTACTATGAAAACTTGAATATGCAGATGAATGGAGAGATTTTTTTTATCTGCATTAATGACTATCTGTTTCCTGCTCAAGCCAGTTATTCCAAAAAAGGTTTGTTAAAGAAAAAGTAGAGCCTTAAATGTGATTTCGAGTTCATTCGAGCTAGGCTATTCGATCTGCAGTCTAAATTAAGAATTTAATAAAGCGAGCCTTAATTACATTTCACAAACGCTAGCAATTTCCTTCCCAAATGATGTTGACCGCGACGAAAATCCTGTGGGAATTATAAATGTTGTCGTTATAAAAAATGTTCTATACCTTTCCCTAGGCCTTCTTCTATCTTTTATCTTAAAATACTTGATAACACCCGCAACTGCTTTGCGGCAAAATTCGTACATTTATCCGGGATAAAAATTATCATATTATGTCCTTAATCCTGGGACTCAAAGTATCTCCACACCAAATTTCAGCAATTCGGTTCAGCATTTCGGGCGTGAAGGGCTAACAGACAGACAGACACATTTTTCGCGTTTATAATATTAGTAAGGATGAAAACCTTAAGCCTGCCTAATCCAAACAAACATTTCAATCTTTCATTTTTATATTCGTGTCACTTAAACAATTTAACTCAGATTCGGTACGTCAGGTTATCAAACGATGATAACATTTAACACTAATTCGCGAGGTACAATGAACCAATGTCGTGAGTCACCGGTTTTTTATCGTCGATAGCTGTTTGACTCCAGTTCCAACTCGATAGAGGTACAAGTTCAAACTTTATCTCCAGTAAAAAAAACTGATTATGAGTATTACATTGATGACCTTATTTAAGGCATCCATTACACGGTCATACAAGCGACAGTCAGTTCCCTCAATCTGAATTATTTTTGATTGACGGTGACTGATGGACTGACGAATGGTATTAGACGGTCACTCAATTATTCTCTTCAGTTTTATGTCAGTGAAAGCCAAAAATTTCAAAGGTGTACGTTTCTATTTTTTTTCCTATTTTGTCAGATGTGACAACACTTAAGGTGCTCAAAATTCGTGACTGATGGTTGCATGAAGCAAAAATCAAGATATCCAGATTTTCGTCAATCAACTTCATGCAACCGTCTGTCACGCTCTTACACGGTAGGCTATCCATCAGTTACAGCCATGACTGTGTTAAAACTACAGCAAAACCTACCGTGTAATGGATGCCTAAGGTGTGTAACAATTTTGATATAATGTGATTGTCTATGGTTTTAATATGGTTGTACTGTACTTACATGGATCATGCACTAACTTCAGAGCTACTAATTCCGAAGAATTTATATCATTACTTTTGACTTCTATGTTTCTATGAGGATTGAGGAATGTCGTCATTTTATATTATGTATATTTGGCCATACAATAATTTGAAAATTATTGTATGGCCAAATATACTATAATAATATAATATTATTTTAGCGCATGCTCACAGTGAAATCTATATAACAAATTATCACAAACCAACCCTTAAATGAGGCATGGGAGCGATAAAATTATCCCAGTGGTCTAAATTGTTTTCCTTTCATTTTGATATAGACCTTGGGGATTTAAATCATGCGCCCGGCTTCATTTTGATCCCGTTTGATTTTGATTCCTTTTGATCCCGTCAATGAATTTTCAATTCTCTCACAAACGACTTCCTTTCATGTCTTAATATAAGGTCGAGCCGATAAAAACATCTCAATTACATATTAGATCGGAGTGTTCTGAGGCGTGACGCTTCCTGTTCGGTTTTTGCACCTAACTCGACGCAGACACGTGAACTGAAAAACGCGACAGTTTGTGGCTTTATCAGGGCCCTATATGAGAGGGGGTGAGCCGGGAATTATTTGCCCAGATCGCCGAAAATGAGGGGCAACAAAACTGACCCAAATCTTCCAACCTAGCCATAGCCATGAATAGTGGAAATATTTAACGTACTTTCAAGTAATTTTAGGTTTTCTGTGTATAAAGGGTGGCGAAAATAATCTTTGCCCGGAGCGGCTAAATAGCTAGATCGGGCCTTGGGCTTTATTCACCCCTGACGCGAAAAGAGGGTTACAAGTTTATGGTACCTTGTAGGTGCAATTAACTCTTTACGGATGGCCTTTAAACTAAACCTTAAAAAATTCAGACGTTTTCAGACGTTATATGTATCTGGCCGCTTCCGAAGAACGGCAAGATACTTCGAAAGCGCGTTGCAGGATTGTGGTGTTATAGTTAACACCGTCTTGTGGGTACCGCCACAAAATGATATCTATGTTTGTTACTTTGTCTACTCCAGAGTAGAAATAAACCCATTTTGGTTTTATGTGAATTTAGACTGGAACAGCTGACAGTCGTGGTCGCCACTTCTGTGAATAACATGAGATTTGAGAGGTCACGGAGTAAAGGGAATAAAATATTCACAAAGACATCACCTAGATTATGAGAGGTCATGTCCTATGACTACTAGGTACAGTTTTATCCATATTATTATAGCTCAAAAGAATACTTTTTACATTCAAATCGAGAAAGTATATTTCTACAGTCATTACGGTTTTCTTGTTACATTTATAAAAAAAAAAAAACTATTGTAGAGTTCAAACAATGGGCGCAATTATAAAAAATCGATTACTGTACAAACTGCACCGCATTTTGTACAGCTGACACGCCAACTAACAATTTCTGTACTCTATTTTGAAATCATAACAAAAAGTATTTTTTTAAATTTAATTAAAGTCTTAATATCGTGAGGTAGATGTAATATGAACTAAAACATAATTTTAGAATTACTAGAGATCGAACAATGATCGAAATTCGACCTTACTTGCAACGACATTAGGACTACTACCTATATTTTGTAAAAAATATTGACTTCATCATAGTTTTTTTTCAATTTTTGTCTCTGGGACTCAGCTGATCTCAGACTGGCCGTTTAAGCATTGTCTAATAGTATCTAAAATTAAATAAAAAAAACAATAATCCATTTTCAATTTGTCAACTTGTTGTGAACAGACTTCAACCATAAATAATTCGTATATAATTCGTATGTATAGGCTTGTCACTCAAAAATCTGTCATTTTTCCTAGTAGTAGTGTCGTAGTTTGTGTTACGTTTTATTTGTTAAAAAATATATATGATAAAAGCAAAATTTTAAAATAATATTAGCTCGATGCAATCCTTAAGCATATAAACTATAACTGTGCGAAATTTCATGCACCTACGTTTCCGCATTTTTCGTGAAAAGGGTTACAAAGTTTTTCTCTCACGTATTAATATATAGAATAAAGTAATAAATCTAAAATTATGTCAGAATGAAGAAAAATGTTGTAGGTCTAACCTAAAACAAAATAAGGCTTTAATTTTGTTTCTAATTTATTTTTTGCTTTTAGCTGTAAGTACTTTTAATTATAACACGAGAAAATTAAAATTAGTTTTCCCTTTATAACAAAGGCGTTTGTAGTAAATAAATAAGGTTTAAATATGAATTATGGTCTTAAAATGATTGCCTTCATGAAACTCCGTCTCAAAGCCATTCCTTTGTTCTCAGTATTAACCCATCATGTCAAAATGTAATTAAAACAATAACGGGTCTTTAAAATATGAAATTGAATAATTTGCAAGGGTTTTAACGAATTGGAATTTCCCTCTGTACACGAATATGGGTCAAGTCCCCTGGCTCTTGGCCTATTTAGTCCGAGAGCTCGTGATAGCTCAGACGGAATATTTTAAACGGCAAAGCGCCTATTGTCAGTGAAGAGTGATGTAACTGCAACATTGTAGAGAAGGATAGATTGTAGAGTAAGGACAGGTAGAGAAAAAACCCAGTAGGCTCTAACTAGAAGGTTATTAAGAGCAATACAGTCGCAGTGTCAGGATTCAGAAATCTGGTTTGGCTTCAATATACTTTCATAAATATATTATGTGCCTGGTTTATATCCCCGTAGATGGAAAAGCAAATAACAATGATTTTCATTTTTCATCAAGTTGAGTGATTAGGCATTTATTACCATCTGCGGTACGCCCAAAAATGTCGCATAATATTTTGCTCTGACAAACTTTTTCATGTTTCTTTCCCCTCTGAAATTATGTACGTTATGATATTTAGCTTTGCTTTCATTAATATTCTATTTGCCACTAGGTGCCGCTATGTAGCCTTAGGTAGCGAACTCACGGCGCGGTTTTTTCCCGCGCCCGCCGCGGTTGCGGCCCCGCAGCCTTCGTATGTAAAAAACGAAAGCAAAACTCACGGCGCGTTTTTCGCCCGCGGCGGGCGCGGTTGTTTGCGGCCCCCGCTGCACCGGCGGGCGGCGGGAGCCCGCAGCCTCGGCGGTTTGCGCCCGCGTGCTCTGCGATAGTTTAGCGGGCGATCGCAATAGTCGTATAGTTCAGCTAACTAAAGCTGGCACGATCAACATACATAATCGTACGCATACGATAATTTTGTGCCTAAGTACCATGTATGATACCATATTATTATCGTACGCAAATTATACGATAACTTATATCATATTTTTAAACATACTGTAAAGTGAAATTGCATAAGTGTGAGTACCTACTGTGAACGTGCCAGCTTTAGTTAACTGACCTTTAGTAGGCGATCGTAAGAAACCGCCCGTCTTGCGATTATCGCCCGCCGAGTCTGCGGGCGCTGACCGCGCCCGCGGCGGCTGCAGGCCCGCACAAATCAGCGTTCACGTGAGTTCTGAAATAAAACCGCTCATTTGCGCGGGCCCGCAACCGCGGCGGGCGCGGGAAAAAACCGCTCCGTGAGTTCGCTACCTTAGGGTTTATCGTGTCAAGCTGCTGTCATGTCACGATAGTATGCCTATTTGACACGATATACCCTAAGGCAAATAGAATATCAACTACCACCAATAATTATTAATTTGTATTTCAAGCCATATACAAAGCAATAAGAGTAAGAAAGTCAGTGGCCATTTAGGGCAGGCTCACACTCGCGGTGTGCGGCGCGCGGCGTGCCACCTGGCACAGCTGTTTACCGCATATAAATGCGAAGGTCGTTAGCATTGTCCATTGTATAATCGATTTGTTTTTTGTTCTCTGTAATGTGATAGTTGGAGCGGATTATAAATTAATCATCATCCTTTCATTACATTCTGTTTTAGCTTAATATCTTTCGATAATTCAGTAAGTACAAAATATGATAATCTCATCGAGGTTTATAGAACGAATAAGCCTGCCACAGACGTTCTTATTTTGCGATAGTCAAATTTGAAAATCAAATAGATATATACGTGGAAGAGCCATGCTTTGGCACGAATGGGCCGGCTCGACCGGAGAAATACCACGTTCTCACAGTTTCGCCGAGTGAGTGAGTTTACCGGAGGCCCAATCGCCTACCCTATTCCCTTCCCTACCCTCTCCTATTCCCTTCCCTTCCCATCCCTACCCTCCCCTATTACCCTATTTCCTCTTAAAAGGCCGGCAACGCACCTGCAGCTCTTCTGATGCTGCGAGTGTCCGTGGGCGACGGAAGTTGCTTTCCATCAGGTGACCCGTTTGCTCGTTTGCCCCCTTATCTCATAAAAAAAAAGAAGGCTGCAAGGTTTCCATGTGAGATATTGATAGTCCCCACACGATCTTTATCTTAGGATCGATTAAGCATGTTTGCGGGCTTTTGTGTTTTGTAAGGAAATCTAGCTATTGAACATGAATTTGATTGTCAAAATTAGAACGTGTCCAGGCTGAGCTGAACTCACCTTCTAGACTAGCACGAGTCGGCGCATGAGTACCGAAAACTATTCCACCTCAATTTTTTATGCGATCCTCTTCAACACTTACAACAGTTAGGCACTTGAAATTTTCATAAAATTTTTAATTATATTTGTACTTTAATAATTAATAATAAAATTAAAATAAAGTAATTGTTTAAGGGGGGCTCCCATACAAAAACACAATTTTTTGTCTACTTTTGCTAAGATAAAAAAAAGATATAAACAATAAAATTTTTTGAAATCTCTATTAATAATATTATTAACTATTGTATACAGAATTTTAAAATATATATTACTTTGACATATATTTTTTTTTAAATATATTTTTCATCGGTCGAAAGTACTCAAATTTGAGGTTTTTCGAACCTTTAAAAATTCATATCTTTAAAAATATTAACTTTATCGTAAAAAGTCATAGGACCTTTTTATTGGTATTTTAATAAAGAATATAAAAAAATGTACGGTTTAAAAATAACAATTCCTTGCAATTGTTTAAACAATGTTTGTTTAAACAATATGGCACCGGGTTGCGCCCTGGCAACATGCATTTATATCATCAGGAGGGCAATTTGAAGAGGATCGCATAAAAAAATTGAGGTGGAATAGTTTTCGGTACTCATGCGCCGACTCGTCCTAGTCTATTCCCAAAAACTTAATTAATTTTTGATGTTTGTTGTTTTAAGCGAATCACGTGATGCCTAGTCAAACAATATCACATTAAACTAGCGAAGATAAAGATTTGTCGTAAACTTAACTGCCGCTACTTAAATTTTTAACGCTCCTCCGTTGTAACGCGACCGCGTCGTTATATTTTTATGGCGGTGATCCTGCCAAAACTGAAATTGGCCGTCGTTATGAGTCAGGTGCTACCGTAAACAATAGCCAGGTGTGATTGCTTTTCATTGATTTATCAATACGTTAATACTTCAAAGTGTACTAACGAATACATCTTAATGGGCACAGAAATAGAGAAGCAAAGCAATATTAATAGTACGGGAGCCCTAGGGTTCCGTTTTAGGGTTCAGTAGTCAAAAAAGTAACATTGTCCTACAAATAAAACGCAGTCCATATTTTAGGACCCATCAATTCAAAGTATGAAATCCTTTCTATCTCTGTTAGTGTTTTACTTATTTACTTTGTTGTATTAGGTTTCACTCCAATTTGGTACCATGTTCACAAAAGTGGTGACCTGATGATGGGATCCATGAGTAATTGAGGGAACTCCTTAAATTTCTTTCGAGATTTTTCGCAAATAAAAATGTTGTTCGTCTAATCAAAATGAAGCTACTCACAAAAAATTAGCTTGGTAGTAATAAAAAAAAATGTACTAGGGCTCCCGTACTATAAAGAGTAATCTCTTGGAAACTTTTTTATTTAGCAAAGTGTATGGTTACCGATGGCAAAGTTTTTCCAGCACTAAATTCGGTAACGCCAAACAATTACGGAGCTGGGGCAGTTTAGATGGAGACACTTTGTTGTTTGTTATCCCATAAATTCGATAACCCTAAACAACTTCAAATGTGGGGCAGATAATATGGAGACATTGTGTACCCCTATATGTCTCGTCTTAACATAGATATATGGGCGAGCCTTTACCACTATGTACACATATTAATTAATAGCTCAGCGCGATGATTGATATAGTAATATGTTGTCCAAGTCGCATGACATAGTGCAGTGCCGCGCCCTGGACATTCGTCACCGTATTGATTGTCTTGGTGTACATGCTTGTTAGCTTCATATCTTAAGTAGCCTTGAGTGTTGTGAGCTAAAGTTCAGGTATATGATGTTTAAAATGAATGAGCTGCTTTCGGAGTTTAGGTGTCCACTGTAGGGTTAAAGAGATTAATTAGATTGAATGCAAAAAAAGGTTTTACTATAGTTAACGATTAAGGTAGGACTGTCTCCATCTGAAAAACAGCCCGGTATTTCAGAATCGATATTTCAGATCGTTTCCGCTGAATAATTTTACAACAATGCAGTAGATAAGGTATCAATGCAGTCTCGATGTATTTAAATTATGCAATGGTACCCTCATATAATGTAAAACCAACGTTTATGATAATTATCATTATTATTATATTATTATCAAGACAATTCTTTTAAAATTATAATAGTCCGGTTAACAAATGACTCAAAGAGGGTATAGAGTGCGTGAGCGGGAACCTAAGCGATTTCTGTTGGAACTTATTCAGGGTGATTAGGGACAAAACGTACTAAAAGTCCTGACGTCTAGGTGAGCCGGAGGGAGGGGGGGACAAAGGTCTAAATTTTTGTTTTTCGTCAATAACTAAAAAACTATACGTTGTAGCAAAAAATATTCTATGATGACCTTAAAGCTTATTAAATTAGATTCTATACAGTTTTTCCAAATTCTCATTTGTTTTCGAACTACAAGCTCAGGAAAAGTGAAAAATAAAAAAAACTTTATTTTAAATATGTAGGTATTCCTTTCTAATTCTGTTTGCAGCGACAAAATATTGTTCTTAGTAAAGCCTCAGATGCTTGTAAGTCGTCTATTGTTCTTGGCGTCAAGTCAAGATATTACCTCCATTTTTCCGACCTCACTGTTAGGTCTGCTCACGCATTCTACAACTACTTTGTTTTTTACTGAGCTATAATTGGAAAGTCAAATACGAAAGTGGGGTTTTGTAACTGAAGGTAGCTATCACTTGCATCGCTAGTTTGTCTATCGGAAATTACTACATACATGTAATGGTCGTATAATAGAATTTTTCCCAGCAACATGTGTATTGTGGTAACGCGACACTCGGTGTGAAGTCAGGCGACAAATCATCCAATTAGCACCAATAAGTCGAGACCGCATGAAATGAGATATAACGCCCGGTATGCTACGCGGTAGGCTAGAGACATATCATGTGCAAAATATTCTACCAGTGGCGGCCTTAGCCATTGCAAGGCCCCGGGCGGAAAGTCTTTGCGAGGCTCTGGGTGGCAGGCCCTTTTTCTTACGAAAAATTCCTAGCGAGACCCCTACAAGTGCGAGGCCCCGGGCGATTGCCCTGTTCCGGGCTCCGTCCCCGGGCCAGCATACAGGTTAACAATATTTACACGCTACGTCAACAATATTTACACGCTACGTACCAATATGTCATAGCTTCCAAATGTAATTTAGCTTACTAAACAAACGTGCTTTGTAACAATAACAATTGACTTCATCTAGTTAACTGGAACTAGAGGTAGTATGCTACTAGAGGTACTTATTTAATGTCATGTAGGAGGAGCCCGATCGGTTCGGTTGGAATGATCGCAGGCCGACTTAACCTGGAGACCTACAACCAAACCGTTTTGAGACTCAAACGATCGAATCAGAATGCCGCGTCGTACTCTAAAGACTTCTACTTAAACTGATAAATAGAATTCTTTGGAGAATCCAGCATAAAAGTCTGCCGTAGCACAACATTTTAATCGTGCAAGAACTCGCGTAAGCGTGACGACTGTGACGTCACTGTTTACTCACAAAATGCTACATTTTACAATGTGTGTTTTATCTACGTGCGTTCGCGATTCTATTTGATTAAGCGAGATAACATATCAGCTTCGCTATTCTTGTAATCTTTGTGCAATCTTAAATTTTGGCAATCGTCAATATGCGGTTTGATTAGGATAAGATTCTATGCCAGGTCCTTTTGGTGCTACCGAATTGTAGCCCAATTACAATTTGCTGTATTCGTGGCTTGTGATTTACGTAGAGATCTGCCTACCTAGCATACGCCAACGAGATATCTCATTCTCGAGATAATTAAATTTTGACATTATGAGACGAGTAGTTACTCGCCAACGAGATATCTCATTCTCGAGATAATTAAATTTTGACATTAAGAGACGAGTAGTTACTCGTCTCTTAATGTCAATATCTCGACATATCAAACTCTATAAAAATGTGTTATTTCGATGATAGATCTACGCGAGAAAAAATGTTTGTCATGCTGGGGTGAATAGAGATGAAGAGACAAACCATCAAACATCGAGAAAACATGTAGAGTGAGATATCTCGTTGGCGTATGCTAGGTAGGCTGGAAAGATCAGTATCTACGTATTATATAATTTTTTTAAGAAAGGATCAACTTTTTCAAGCTAAGTACTCACATACGGTTTTGCTCGATAGTTTTACTCCAAAAGTTTTACTCCAAAAAAAAAAACCACCGTGTGGACTGCAAAACTGACAGCTCGGAGGCTCGCTTCGAGCCAGCTGACCGACAATAAACTTGGAAGTCGTCAGCATAAAGGTGATAAGATGAGGATAGTGATTGGATGATGCTGTTTATAAAGAGAGCAAAAAGCAAAGGAGACAGCACACCACCCTGAGGGACGCCGGTAAGAATCATGGACCAATCGGAAGAAGTATCAGCTACTTTAACTCTTTGTCGACGCCCCACATGGTAGCTGCGAAATAGGGCAATTACTTGAGGTGAGAAGTTATAAACTCTCATCATACCAATCAATACGTCGTGGTCGACAGCATTAAAAGCGTTGCTAAAATCTAGCAGTGCTAATAGAGTAATTTGCTTATCATTCATGCCACGTCTAATGTCATCGGTGACCTTAATAAGAGCCGTAGTCGTACTGTGCCCACGTCGAAATCCTGACTGGGAGGTGCTGAGTAGGTTATTCTGCACAACATAATTCGTGAGCTGCTGACCTATAAGTTTTTCTAAAACTTTGGAGAGAAATGGCAATATTGAAATTGGGTGAAAGTCTGATACAACTTTAGGTCGAGCAGATTTTGGCAGTGGGATTATGGTGGCATTTTTCCAGGTATTAGGAAATACGGAAGTATTAACAGCATGGTTGAAGATATCGACAAGCACCGGTGTAATGATGTCCAAAACAGGAATTATCATTTTACGACTGATTCCGTCGTCACCGACGGCATTCGAGGAGATGGACGCAATATGCCTTTTAACGTCATCCCCAGTAAATGAGTTAAGTTGGAATGGCGGAGAATCAGGGGTGGGTAAGTGGTAAAGGTGGTCAAACGTAAGCGATTTTTGGCATAGGGTACAATAATTTCTAATCAACGTTATTGAATTTCTTTGATTACACACATTTCCTCCAATAATCTTATCATATTATCTAGTACTTTATAATATAATACTACAATACATCCTGAACTCTCTAATATATCCTTAACGCTAATGACATAAGAATTATATAGACACATCAAGTTAACATAATATCTGATATCTATAGATCAGCAAGGTAGGTATCTTCGGTTCATTGTATGATATTATGATATTCGTCTCACTGCTCGCGTCACGTATTCTACGACATTGTACGCTGATGGCGTCATTCACGTCACAGATTATACTAATTATACCTATTTGCATTATTACACAACATTATACATATAAGAAGCCTATTAGCGTGAAGCTTGCAACGAGTCAACACATCGAATATCAAAATTCATTAACGAATTACTACTGTATTTAAAAAAAATGGGCTATTTCATGATATTACCCTTACAAATGAAGATATATTTTTGCGATTAGCTTAAGAGGATTCCACACCGCGATTTTTTCCATACAAACGTTGTCCCCTGTTTCCTCCCTGGATAATGCTAGTAGAGTTATAATTTTTTTCCTGAATATCTACGGCCACTAAAACAATGTCCCTATGTTTTCTTTTTCTTCATAATTTAATTATTAAATAAGATATGAACGTTCAAAAACCCAAAAAAATGGCCAAATTTTCCGCTGTGTTCAAACGTCCAGAAAACAGATTTGGCTAGATTATACAAAAAAAGCAAAACATAGGAACACAGCTCAAGCCTTTTTTTAATCTTTAATGAAAAAAGTACTTAAATCGGTTAAGTTTTGGAGAAGGAATCAGGGGACAACGAATCGTTGATTTTCTGGATTTTCTGCAGTTGTCTCTATCGCGTTCTGCGGTATAGGCTTGAGGTAAGGGAGACAGCTATAGATATTACACGTACTTTTTTTTCATTTCTCTAGCCCCTGTTGTATCCTCTTAAATATAATTTTTATCACGTTTTATGTACTTACGTTGTTGTGACATCAATGTATGGGAATTCCCGTGATTTCATCGTACTGAGTTTCGATACAATGTAGAGATTTAATATAAAAGACTCCGACAAGACAAACGAATGTTACGGCCCATATAACGTACTAGCTGTGCCCGCGACTTCGTCCGCAATAACACATTATAACAAAGATTAATAATTTTCCCCGGTTTTTCTACATTTTCCTCTGTTTCGCTCCAATTGATGGCAGCGCGCGGTTACCTCTATACGAGTATAATATAGAGGTAACAACACCTTAGCCTTCCTCCATAACTGGACTATCCAACACACAAAGGAATTTTATTTGGAACCGGTACTTCATTGCGTTTAAACAAAGAAGCTCTTTAGTTTTATAATTTTAGTAATGGATTTAAAATATTTCCTATCACACATTCATATCATTGGAAATAGAATATTATGTTATTTATAGTTCAAGCCCTACCAAAAATATTCGTCTTGCTCCATTTCATCTTATAAGTTTCACGTTACTGAATAGTCACGTTTTATATCTGCGTCACTACGTTATGTTTATAAACAATGCATTTGCTATTCCATAATAGACTCAGTATGAAAGCAGGAAGGTCTAAATTCGCATAGCAGCTAAAAGTCATATATTTGGGATAATCCGCCTCTTCACTTTTATCGTCGAGATCGACGTTATGCGCTTCTAAATGTTCTGAAGACTTGGAGTTTTAGGGACGGATCCCTAAAACTCTAGCTACTACAAGGAATTACTGTAATAAGTAGATATCACCAAAATATACCGGGAAAAATGAAATCATGAATGGTTTCAAAAATATAGAGATAGCAATCTTGTATTTAATTTATTTTGGACATTAAAACGTTATAGTGTGTTAGTCTGTGTGTATGATTAAATTTTTATGAAGACAATACTTTCTGTCCCGGTCACAGGGAGAATTTAAATATATCCTATATTCGGGACATACATAGATGACGATAAATAAACTAATGATTGGTAAACCAATGATATGGTTTTTTTATCCCGGAAAATGTACTGCTCTACAACTTCGCAAACAAAGTTGCGGGCAACGTTTATAATTAACGAGCTGTCCCGGCAAACGTTGTTTTGCCATATTTCGCCCATATTATTTTGTTGAAGTGACTAAATAAGTAGGTATAGCGCCATGGCAACGTCTGTCCCGTCGCACAAACAATGGTCGCCGTCAGTCTCGAGTTGTAATAATTTACTATTATTTATTCAACAAATGCACTTATCTGTATAAAAAGTAGCCAGTAGCCGATTCTCAGACCTACTACTGAATATGCATATAAAATTTGGTAAAAATCAATATAGCCGTTTCGGAGAAGTACGGTAACTAACATTGTGACATGAGATTTTTTTTATATATATGTTTATTAAAATCGTAATTCTAATATGTATATTCTGTTGATTGCTAATAGGTCTGATTAAAATGCATCTGGCAATGCCAAGTTCAATTAAAGTGTATCGTATTCACTATTCTGTAATTAATGTTTGAGGCGCTGCCAAGTGCCAGGTGCCCGGCCATATCGGTGATTTTATTGTAAACATAGAACTTGGCCAAATTGTAATGATTTATGTTTTATGATTGTGTAGTTAATGGTTATATTGATGTATTTGTTAGATTTATACCCAGTTTCTGAAGGTTTTGAGAGTAGATTATCTTTTTAATAACGTTTTTGATTGGTTGACTGTTTCACATTAGCTAATCAAAATGGTTAATGACTAGATCTCAGAAAAGTAATTAAGTGGTATCCGTCTTAAATTTTCGTTCCATTTGGCGCCTAGGTACAAGTTTTTTTTTTATTATATTGAAACTATTTTTAGCAAATCTTCTTTCCATACTTTGCTTGTAATGCTTAATTTTAGGTATGTACTTAAGCTATTTTATGTTGGAATGGAGCTGATTAAAAGCAATTTTATAAAAATATTATATAACTGAAATCGACAACTTCCAATTAAACTGTGACCCCATGAGGGGAACAAAAGACGCCTGACCTCGTTATAATCAGCGACCCAAGCAATATTCACCCCTCGCTACGGCGTAGAGCCTCGTAGCGCTACGCCGTAGCGGTATACTACACCGTAGACCTAGCTATCGTTAAAGAAGCTTCGTGGTTTAAAGATTAAAATGATGTAGTAAAGGATAAAAATTAAAAAATATTTTTTTACAGTAATTGAAATTCGTCACGCGGGAATCGTACTGTTTTCCGCAATAAAAAGAAAGGAGGTAAAACAATAGATGTACATTAAAATAATCAAGAACATTTCAATAATTATGGCTCATTTTCATTGGTCGATAGGGCCCGCATGCGGGGTGCGGGAGATTTCTGAAACGCATGCCACAGGGCCCGCATTCGGGGAACCGTTTTCATTAGTCGATAGGGCCCGCATGCGGGGTGCGGAAGATTTCTGGAACGCGTGCCACAGGGCCCGCATTCGGGGAACCGTTTTCATTAGTCGATAGGGCCCGCATGCGGGGTGCGGAAGATTTCTGGAACGCATGCCACAGGGCTCGCATTCGGGGAACCGTTTTCATTAGTCGATAGGGCCCGCATGCGGGGTGCGGGAGATTTCTGAAACGCATGCCACAGGGCCCGCATTCGGGGAACCGTTTTCATTAGTCGATAGGGCCCGCATGCGGGGTGCGGGAGATTTCTGAAACGCATGCCACAGGGCCCGCATTCGGGGAACCGTTTTCATTAGTCGATAGGGCCCGCATGCGGGGTGCGGGAGATTTCTGAAACGCATGCCACAGGGCCCGCATTCGGGGAACCGTTTTCATTAGTCGATAGGGCCCGCATGCGGGGTGCGGGAGATTTCTGAAACGCATGCCACAGGGCCCGCATTCGGGGAACCGTTTTCATTAGTCGATAGGGCCCGCATGCGGGGTGCGGGAGATTTCTGAAACGCATGCCACAGGGCCCGCATTCGAGGAACCGTTTTCATTAGTGGATAGGGCCCGCAGGGCTGGGGAGAACCTCTGTGTTCGTCGCCAGTTACAGACGTTCTTGCCATGGAACAACAATTGATGTTACGCGGAGCAATCTTTCGAGCGGTGGGAGCCGCAGAATATTATACAACATAACATCTGCTTTGACAAGATTGCCGCCACCTAGGTGTTTGAAACTTTGTATTTATATATATTGTTAAACCTCAAACTTACAGAAAAATTAGTGCCATACTGTTACAAATCGTTCGAATTACGAATGAAATCTTAGGATTTTGAAAAAATATTGTTCACATTCACGACCTCCCGCAGGTATGGCATTATCAGACTTATATTTATGCTTATACAGGGAACTGTTAAAAAAAGTTTCAGGGAGGTACAAATAAAAAAAAAATCTCCTTTGCAGTAGTATGTAGGGTTGCTGAGGATTCCTCTTCCGCTTCCTCATAATGAGGAAGTTCCGCAATATTTTGGGTTCCTCATCCGTTACCGCATCCTCATAATTAAAAATAAAAAAAATCCTCTTCCGCTATCCTTCCTCAAAATTTAAGAGGAATTTATGAGGAATTTCACTGCGCATGCGCGTCGCGTATCCAATCATGGCAACGCACACGCCAGAGCGCGAGAATTGTATCATTCACTCATCTTTTTAGTCCTCATCTCTTCGTACCCGAAGGGTAAAAACGGGACCCTATTACTGAGACTTCAATGTCTGTCCGTCTGTCTGTCTGTCTCCAGGCTGTATCTGAAGAACAGCTATAGCTAGCCTTCTGAAATTTTCACAGATTGTGTATTTTTGTTGCCGCTATAACAACAAATACTAAAAACAAAATTAAATTAATATTTAAGGGGGGCTCCCATACAACAAACTTGATTTTTTTTGGCCTTTTTTGCTCGTAATCAATAATGGCAACAGGTACGCACTTGAAATTTTCACAAAGTCCTTAATTGTATGTGTACTTTAATGATTAATAATAATATTAAAATAAAATAAAATAAACAATTAAGGGGCTCCCATACAAAAAACACAATTTTTGGCCTATTTTTTCTCTATAACGGTACGGAACCCAACGTGCGCGGGTCCGACTCGCACTTGGCCGATTATTTTTGTGTGCGTGTGTTGTGTATGTTACTGAGCTCCTCCTTAACTGTAAAATCGGTCTAGACCGATTTTGATGATTCTTTATTGTGTGTGTTTTTTTTGAATGGTTTAGATTTATAGTTTGGTCCACTGGAAAATGTCCTTTTAATTATTTTTTAACCCCCGACAAAAAAGAGGGGTGTTATAAGTTTGACGTGTCTGTCTGTCGGTCTGTCTGTCTGTCTGTCTGTCTGTCTGTGGCATCGTAGCATCCAAACGGGCGGACCGATTTTCATCTAGTTTTTTTCGTTTGAAAGCTGACTTAATCGAGAGTGTTCTTAGCTATAATTCATCATCATCAGCCCGCTCCGTGCTGAAAAATCGCGGTTCATCTGGTTTATGAAGGGCCGATTAGCAACTTGCAGTCGTTTGGTGGGCTTTATATTTTGCATTGTAGTTCGTGACATTTATGAATATTTACACATTAATGGAAAGTTGACCTGGTGCTACAGCATCACCTGGTAATCAATACCCAACTCCACACCAACTTAGAGCAATGGTTTCGTGTTTGGGCTCATTTTAATTGCGACAACTAGTAAGACGTAGATAAACAGTAAATTTTTGCATGCTGCTGCTGCAGCATCAACTGGATTCTATAGGAGCCGAGCTCCATATGAACCCAAAGTGAAGGTTTCATGTTTGGACTCATATTGACGGCCTCATCCAAAAGGACATTCCTAGATGGTATTCATTAGGATATAATAATTATGATCCTGTTGATAGGAATTATTCTGCACTATAACCAACACAAGTTTAAAAAACATGAAATAAAATTAAATTAAGAAATTTAAAAAAACCCCCGCCAAACAACTTTAAAAAGTAATGAAATAATATATTTAACTGACTTTAAGTTTAAGTAATTCCTAAGTGTAAAGTGATATTTTAGTCCATAATTGTTGTCAAGGTGTGTCGGGGGACGAACGAGTTAACGACCAATGAAAATGAGCCATTAAGTCTTACCAAACTGGCACCTACTCAGCATCAAATTATCCAGTCTCCGAGTGTCTCTATACCAACTTTCATCAAAATTAGTTTAGCTTTTTAAGCGTGAAGAGATAACAAACATACTGTTATTAGACAGGCACACTTTAGCATTTATAGTATTAGTAAATAATAAGTATAAAATGTGTTTATAAATTATAGAAGTTGTTAAAAAACTTGATAGAATATTATTATGATTAAATTAGAGAGAGCGTATACTATAGAGAGAGATATAAAGAGAGAGAGAGTGAAATAAAATTTCGAAAAACGTAAAATGATGACTCACTGCAAACGCGTAAACTTCATAATTTACTATCTAAAATATTTTGTATTATAGTATTCGTGATGTTACTGTGAATTCCAACTATAAAACAAGTACTCGATGAATATTCTAACGTGTTCTTATATTCGTCTTCTCACGTGAGACACGTAAAATATTATTGATTATTAAATCATTTATTATTTTATTGCTATAATTATAATTTATAAGTTATACGCGTGTTTTATACCTTGGTTGATACGAAATTGATAGGATATGTGGCATGAGTCTGTTATATGTCGACTACAGGCGGGTTTGAAGGGGGTCTGCAGTCGATGCGGGCTCGTTTTGTGTATTTTCTAATGGATGTCTGCAAGGAACCGCTGAACCGATTTGTCTGAAATTTGATATGGATATAGTTTGGCTAACATGAAAGGACATAGAACCCGCCGCATTTTAGAATTCGTTGTATGAAATGATGTGAAACCTCGCACATTCGTCCGCACCGTACGCGCCGCATTTCGTGTACTATGCGGTGCGTTCGACGCGTACGGCGCGTACCGTGCTGACTGCTGACAAATGTGCGATCGGCTTATTGCGAATCGATGTGGGCCACTCCCCCCCAGTGGAAACGTCTCGACCGTCTGTATCCCGTCGTTATTCGCTATCGTATATCTCGAGACTAATCGCGACACCTAATACGATAGTGTTTTGTGACGCAGGATATGTAGTAGTTGCGTAGATACGTTCTCAATGTTATCTACTGCTTTGGTTCACATAAATTATCATATTTTTAACCGACTTCCAAAAATGAGGAGGTTATATTAGACGCATAGACTCAGAGAATTGGTACAGCATTCCCTATCAAACTGTAAAGTGAATGCGGGAGTTGTAAGAGCGCTTTACATGTCACGCGTGTGGATCTGGTCCACATGCAAGTTGGCCGCAACCTATCATTTTATGGATGTCTTTCCTGTCGCGGTGAGGAGCATGTTGCCAGATCAAACCATATCCGCGCGCAGGGAACAATGACAGGACACATTTGTATAACTATGTATTTAAAAAAAACTATAGTATTTAGTTAAGCTATACAAAATGTAAATACAGGTGCGTGTGGTGCCCCATCGATCTTGGATTTTAACGTTCGTGAGGTAACATAATAAAACTTCCGTATACAAAACTAAACTATGTTAGTAATAAAACTCGTAACTTTTTCGAGCATTTGATCGATAAGTAGTAGTTGTAAAAAAGGTACAATGAAAAAAAAAAAGACATAACGAACCAGTAGACCGTCAAACAAACCTTCATTAAGATAATGTATTCCCTCTTAAGGCTGCGTTTCCACTGAAGCGGAGCGGAGCTTAGCGGTGCCGAATTGACCAATCACCATGCTCAAAATCTTCGCTGTCATTCCGCTGGAATAGCACGATTGGTCAATTCGGGCACCGCTGAGCTGACAACGCATCTGTAACTCTTCTAATGTTGCGAGTGTCCATGGGCGAAGGTAGTTGCTTTCCATCACGTAATCCGTTTGCTCTACCGTCGCCCATGGACACTTGCAACATCAGAAGAGCTGCAGGTGCGTTGCCGGCCTTTTAAGAGGGAATACGCTCTTTTCTTGAAGGTTTGCAGGTCGTATCGGTCTGGAAATACTGCTGGTGACAGTTCATTCCAGAGTTTTACAGTGCGCGGCAGAAAGTTACGCGAAAAACGCACTGTGGAAGACTGCCACTCATCAAGGTGATGAGGATGGTATGTTTTTCGCGTGGGACGATAGCGAAAAGTTGCAGGTGGTATGATTCCGAACAATTCCTCAGAGCACTCCCCGTGATACAACCGATAGAGGATGCAGAGTGAAGCTACATCTCGGCGTAATTCCAGGGGGTCCAAGCTGTTTGAAACACTACGTTTGCCCCTTATTTAATTTAAAAAAAAAAGACAATTCGGGTACCGCTGAAAGCATGCTATGAAAAGCTGCGCAACCCAGAGTCACGGCTCGCGCTGGCCGATATCACAGAGTATGTTATATTAGTATTAGGTACCAACCGATATGGTAGGTATACAACGTCAAACCTCTATATTTCGAGAACACTTCTAAGCCGGTCTACTGGTTCGTTCTGTTTATTGTGAGATAACACTGTAAAAGATAAAAAGAATGCCGAAAATACTCGAAACGTAGATGATAATGGCCATAATTGCTAATTAAGATAATCCGCCGTATCTAAGACGATTATTACATCGGAAATAATGCAAATGACTCAAAACATTGTTATCTTGTGCGTATATTTTAGTTGTTATCTCGTCAGCCGTCAGCCGCGGCAGGGTCGGGGGTCGCGACGCGTGATTTATGTACAGGATGTTTGTATTGCCGGTGATAAAAAATCTGCGAATACGAGTAACCAATCACTCGTTGGAAATGAGGGACTGATACAATTTATATCACTCTGCACTTAGGTTGCTCGTACCTTCGTTTGTGCAGAAATTCGATATATTATATTTCGCGACAACTAGTCATTTAGTTGCAACAAAACCATGCTACATTCTTTTCCGGTAGTCAAAGTAACGCTATACATTATTTCATTAAAATTGGTCCAGCAGTAAGCGTCATGAAGTTATAGGACAGACTCAGACATAGAATGACAGATACTTTGAAATTTATGTAAAATGGATAACATTTCCAATATTTTCATTTTTTGGGGTCATTGGTATGTTTTATAGCCGGCTGCCGCTTGGTGATTGATGGGTTATATCGTCCCTCGGACGATATGGATATAAAATGAAATTGGCCTTTAATTTTATCTAGAATCGCTATTTTTAGTTCGTAGTTAAAATCTTTTGCACCAATAAAGAAAGAAAACGAAACGATTTTTTACTGCGTATGAAAAGCTCTGCAGTGCTTTTGATGAAGTTGACCTGGATCGAGAATACTTATGTATAATGAATATATCATTAAAACTGCATTTTAATTCATTTTGATATTGCAGTTTTTCTTTGATTTTTAACATTTTCGGTCTTGCTAAAGTGATAGTTTTCAGTTAACCGAAGTACCAAGCTTTTGCGAAAAATACAAAGTTTTAACAACAAAGTCGTTCGTTTATTTGTTCATTAATTTTCGTCGCCATAAAACTGTTCTCCCTTTAAACCGAAATTCTTATCTTTAAAAAAAAACTAATTTGGTTGCTTACAGTTACTATATACAGTTAATTTTTACATATAAGTACTAACTATTAAGATTTAATTTAAAACATTTAAATTTTAACGACGAAATAGCAAACAGGTTTATATCTCAAACAAACCTATTCCTAATTTAAAAATTCATATTCCGAATTTTCCACCAGTGTTTAAATTTCGAATTTCCACTACATCCCTCCCCGGAGCGTCATAATCCGGTAACGCCTCCGCGGGGCGCGTAAGTGTTGTTACATTAAAAGCTTTCTCACATCCACACACAAATTACATTTACACTGGGAATTAAGCCTCGTTATTATACCACTTAAACTTAAGTAACATTTACTTAGCAGCAGGGTTTTTGCTATTAGAGTTTTAGCTATACTGAAGTCTGAACTATTAAAGTTTTAGCTCTTCTTGAAATACCTATCGGAAATTGATGAGGCAGTCTTCACACCAGCTAGGCTTTGTAGAAAGTTTACGTTTGGTAAAATCAATAACACAAACTTTGGACATGATATAAAACAATTTTGTATATTAAATAAAAAAAAATTAATAACATATTTTTAATTAAAGAAAATATCAGACGTCTAACAGTACTCAGAACGAATAGATTAATTCATGCCAATTGTCATTATTCAAGCCTAAAAATCTTTAGATATTTAAAATAAAATGCACAAGCTTTCTGTTACATTTCATTAATTTCACATCCATATTATAGTAATACAGCTAGAGCTAATGATGTTGAGTGTTGACCCACGATTTGTTATTCCCCTTAATAGACCGGTGGGGGATGCGGGGGGGGGGGGGGGGGGGGGGTAGTGTGGAGTGGCCCGATGCAATTACCTCCACATTGTCTACCGCCGACGACGCAATTGGGCCGGGTTGCCGTCTGCCGGACACAGATTGGGCTCTTAATGTCTCTATTTTGTTGCTGTTTCCTAATAGGTTTACTGTACAGTCTATCAAGAAAGAGTAGACACTAATATAAATTTTCCAAACATAATCACAATCAAATGGTAGTTTTTGCGCCCTGTATTTTCCATAAACTTATAATGCATAGACCAACAAAGAGTGCGAGAGAGAAGAAAATCCTTTATGGAATTATAACAAGATGAAAAGAGAGAGGCAGTCTAATGAAAATTGTAACAACTTTTATTTGACAGGTCGTCAAAAGTCGTCAATCGTTTTTATGCCCTTTCGGTATTTGCAATTTATTATTTAAATCGTATGTTATTTTTAACAAATACTATTATATATAACAATAATAACTAGTGCTGTGAGTGATTGCAGTGTAAATCATAGGAATAATCCTGAAAAATATACATTTCACCCGTAATTAATCTTCATGTCCTAATTGCTACGATGTTTATTTTTGCTCTATTCTGTCTTTAGCTCTCTATTTCAAATAAAATATTGTGAATCCTCCCTTTTACTTTCATATTTTGCGTAACTAAAGTTACTATTGTTCTTATATTACACAAATTTTGAAGAAAAATTTTTCATTAAATTTTTTTACATATACGCTAGTGCTTGAATCAAATTTATCGATATGCTTATCGATATTTTACAATAACATAAAACTAAAGTAAAAATCATTTACCTTTACATTTATCACCTTAAAAAGGACATATTATCTTATTTTAACGATTATTTTTAAGTAATAATTAGGCTGCCGGCGCCTATTCGGCAAACATCGCTTGTCAAACAGAATAATGATCAAAAACATCAGACTTGAGCTAAATGACTATGAAAAGTACAAAAATATTAAGGTCATAATAATTGTAAGGATGCATAATTATTTGAATCCTTCGATCGGGGATTCTCGGAAATGCTATTGTATTCTATTGTTGTCGCGATCACCGGTGCTCGTATGGGACTTGAATCTTGGATGGGTTAATGGTGGTGATGATGAAGATGCTAATAAATGTGATCTGTATAATAGCATTTAAAGACAATATCTTGGCTTCTTTAAACAACGCTGAAACTCTAACATGTATAAGGAATCTGAAGTTCTGTTCAGTACCTTCGGAAGTATACCACGGAGTTTATAACTGTAGCTGTGGTGCAAAATCTTACTTTTTGGTAGCTGAAAAAAAATAGCTAAGGTAAAGCTAAGCTAAGAAAATGCATCACAAAAAACTAAAATATCCACAGCCGAACAAATAGGTACCAAACCTTCACCTTTAAAAGTCGAATATATAAATTGAGGTTATAATTATAATTTCTTTTTCAAATTTGTGTATCGGTACTGGAACCTAGCGCTTTACGCATTATCACCGGCTCCCATTTTGAGTGCCAGCGCCGGCAGTCGTTGTTTTATATCTCGGCTGCCGGCAGTATACTTACCGTAGTTCCCATTACTGATATTTTTGAGAGCCGGCGCCGGCAGCGGAGGCACTCCCAAAAGTATTATGATATTTTATGATATGTATTTAATTTAAGAATAAAATATAATATACTATGTGTGTAGTTTACTTTCAACGTTTACTTTCAATGCAGCAATGTAAGGGCTGATTTACCAGATAGATTTTACCTGAGTAATAAATAAGTAACTTTATAATGTGTTATGTGTATATTATTTACCCCTATAAGAACCTCATGTCATAAGTCATAACATATCCGACGAATGACGATTGAAAAATCATTCCAAACGAAAATGTGTATCTACTTTTCAATCGTCACCTTTTTTGCCAATTAAAATTTATGATACCTAATTTGAAATACAAAATCTGTCAAAGTTGCATATTATTTATTTCTTATAGAAACTCGGGTAAAATAACTCGAACGGACTAAACTATCGATAGCAAAATACTATACTATCGATAGTAAAATATACATCACTAGCACACGCACACATTGACAAATCAAAAATGGTCACGCATTTTCGGGTTGTCAGGTGGTCTATACGACAGTATATTATAAGTTTATGGTATTTTCACAGAAAACGTTTGTACACTTTAAATATTAGCGCTCTGAGTTCTGACACATTTTTTATTTGCAATAATAAGGTTTTTGTTTTTTTTTTTAATTTTTTAAGCCGATCTGAGAGATCTGTCGACTGTTAATTTATTAATTTGAAGGATTCAAATTAGTAAATTACTCTAGTATTTGATCTCTACTTTCTAGATGTGCTAGAAGTCTGCAAAGTTTGAGGGACATTATTTTACTAGCAGGGAGTAAGTACTACAATGCTAAAATTGATCCATTTGACTCGCCAGATCGTGATATTTTAATACGTAGCTTATGTGATGATCTGAGTTTTTGATGTCAGGGACGCCCAGTAAATGTATCGCTTTTGTTTACTTTACGCAAATATATATATCATAAATCACACTAGATTTGATACTTGATAAACAGCTTTAAGAATTAAGACTGTGAAATATTACATATGACAATATGTTTATTGTAATAAAACATATATTAATATACTTTATGTTAGTAATTCATATTTCTTTACTTTGATTTTAAATTAATAAAACGCAGGAGTTACAAAATTTCAATATTAGTTTGCACTTTGCTCCATGTTATTTGCTATAATTTTTTTTCTAAAATTTAATCAACGGTTCATGATGAAAATCAACGTATAGTTGAAAATGTTAGATTTTAACCTACTAGAAAAGAAAAGTGAAGAACTATAAAAAAAATTTTAGACAGATGGCGTACTATACCTATTATCAAGCTCTAATCGACTAAAATGTATCGTAGATATTTCGTCTGCCATCAGTTTCTCTATCCCAACCAAAATGTTTGCCCTAAGTATGAAAAACATCATATTGCTAAGCTGAAAAATTACTCAAACTTTTTTAAAGAGTTTTCTTGTAAATTTCAGAGGAGGAATGCTACCACTGCATGGCCAGCCTAGTCGCGTCGAAGGAGAAGAGGTTCATCACACAGACCAAGCTGCTCAACGAGGTCACGTGGAAGACCGTCATGCAGATCGCCAAGAAACATGCCGTAAGTGCACATGTTGTACAATGTACTATCAAAGAAGTTGATTCCTAGGCAGATGGCGGACCTAAGAGCCAGTCCACACGGCGCGTTGCGTCAGCGTTGCGCTATTACGAAGCAGTCTTAACGTCAACATCCCTCCCGCTTTGTCTCGGGGGCTGTTGTCCGTCATGTGTGCGTTGCGCGCTGCTGTCACGACGCAGCGCGCCGTGTGAACACCTTGGTTATTTGTATATTGTAAAACAACGCAACGGCAGCGCTGCGTCGACGCGACGTTGACGTAACGCGCCGTGTGGACTGGCTCTAAGCAATTTGGTCGCGTTACGTCAATCCCAGCCGACAAATCACAATTAACATTGGATTGATATGATCCGACCAAATGACGTTGGTCTGTCAACTGCCTAGGAATCAATTTCCTCGGGTGTACATAAATACAGAGTGTAACAAAATAAAGCAATAATACTTTAGGGTGATATTAATACTTGATGACGCGCGCAACTCCGTTGCGCCAAAATGCGTTAATCGCGCGGGAACCGTACATTTTGCAGGGATAGCAAGTATCCAATGCCTTTTCCCGGGATTCCAAGTATCTCTATACCAAATTTCAGCGAAATCGGTTTTCCGGTTTGGGATTGGGCGTTAAGAGGTAACAGACTGACAGACGAGCACATTTTCATTTATAATATTAGTATGGATATTAAGGTTTATTACGCTATACGAAAGCCTTTCGTCGGAAGGCTGTGTTAACTGCCACCCTAATTAAATACCCCCAAATAAGTAATTAGTCTAGCATTTAGAACATGACGCTTATCGCGTGACAATACGATATATACATAATAAGTACACCCTATAAACCATCGAAATACCATACTATAGAACGATAACTTTCATGCATTGGCTCGCTTAAATATGGCAACGCGAAGGAAGCTCAACGAAATAGTATGACTGAGCCAAGTATGACAAATGACGAAAAGTACGCCTTGGTATGCATTCCGTGGAACTCTTTTTTACTCGGTTACTTTTCCCTAGTATGGTATTTCGATGTCCTAAACTATAATACAACCGCTAACACCGCACATAATTGTAAGCCCGTCACGCACATTCGAGTTGCCCCATATCAATAATATAATGGGGAAAAACCTAATAAATAATGCAGCTAAATTTAGTTTTGTTTATACACGTGGCATACTTTTATTATTGGATTTTACCTATTCTTTGTACGTAAAGGTCGCTTAGTTGTTGCATGTTATATTTAAATTCCATTGTTTTTGTTTTTGACAGTCAGATTTCTATCTCAGATTTTGTTATTATTTTCTACGCATTTCTGTCATTAGCTGTTCTTTTATTTTAGTAACTGTGATTGAAAATCGGACTATATTGTTTCATTCAGCACGATAAAGGTAGTTCAACTCAATTGTATGCGCTTATTTACAGTCTACACAGTATAGGCCACAGACATAGATCAAGATAGATACCGCATTTGTGTACTTCGCGTGCCATATCGCGTTTCCAAGACGTGACGAGCAATGCTCGTCTTTCGAAAGTCTGTTCTTTTAGTCTGCTATCGGAATCGGACGTCAATCGAAATTTAAAAAAATGCCTAAAAGTGTCGTATTGAGCTTTAGAAATTCAAATAGAAACGTTGCCCTAGATAGTGGACACGTTTCTTATCATCGGTACGTCACAGTAGGTAGGAAAAAAGTGACACAATGGAGCGATATGCGGTATCCATCTTGATCTATGTCTGTGGTGTAGGTAATGTTTCAAGTACATCACGCACATAACGATACTCGTTAATAGCTAGTGGGACGCGTCACTGTCACACACATTCATGCTGTAGCCTGTAACATAAGTGCACTTATAGCTAACATCGCTAGAGCTCGGTAAAATGCCCGTATGCCGTAGTATAAACACTGCACACATAAATGAGTTGAGCTATCGCATTTTTAATCTAAAGCCTGACCAAGTCAATAAAACGCCTGCACCGAGTACGCTTTACACTTAATTGCATCAATACTTTTAGTTTTCTAGCTAGCTACAGACCTACAAGGATGATTGGCACGTAAATTACATTATCTAGCCTAGCTGGGTGTGAAAAAGCAGTTTTCCATCCAAAGTGGCACCCGAACGCGCGGTGTGGCGGTTATACCGCAATATAACAAGCAATTGTATGTAATTACAGCGCGTCATCTTCCTTATACTCCTCCTATTTTCTTCTAAATAATTTCGTTGCGGGTCCCAAGACAGCTAAAGCATGTCCCTCGGGCCCCCTGAGATCATATGAAAAGGTTTCGTGGTTGGATACCGCTGTCGATCCTGGTGACACAGAAGATACAGTGGTGGGAATGTGTTTTTTTTTTTTTTTTTTTTATGAAATAAGGGGGCAAACGAGCAAACGGGTCACCTGATGGAAAGCAACTTCCGTCGCCCATGGACACTCGCAGCATCAGAAGAGCTGCATGTGCGTTGCCGGCCTTTTAAGAGGCCAAAACCACCACCACCAGAGGTGGTGGGCCAAAGCCCGTATAAAAAAAATGTCAGCGCGACCGCGCCGCTATTGAAATAAATCGTTACATAAATTTGCTTGTGATCTCGCGGTGTAATGGTGAAACAGCGCGTCGGGCGTCCGCGCCGCCGTATATAAATCTAGCCTTACAATGTGGCGGCGTTTTAGCGTCCAAGCATTCTTGTTATGTTACTTATGTTTGATACTTCAATTTGTTTTCACAATTTTTAGAGGCCTTTTATTTTCTTGGTCACTCATCACCTTATCACCTTTTCTGTTTTATTATTTTCATGGCATGTACTGTAGAGAGTGGCCCTACAGCGGCGAGGCATGTTGCAGAAGTCGGCCGCGCAGCACCTATCGCGGCTGGCGGGCACCATCGCCCCGGAGCGGATATACGCCGACTGGCAGTGGTGGATCCTCGCAGCGCTGCCCTTCCCCCACCTCGTGCGTGTGCTAGACTGCTTCTTCCACGAGGGCATTAAGGTGAGCATCCTAAATAGTGATTTCAGCCTGTTTCTTCGATAATAACATCGATGTGTGCCAGTAGTAACTGGCTGTGGTGGATCCTTGCAGCGCTGCCGTTCCCCCACCTCGTGCGCGTGCTAGACGTAGTAGATGCGTCTGGTTCTGTCAGTGCTTGAAGAACGGTGTGAGCCGGAGCTCTCGTTGGAGCTGATCTCGAACAGCACAATAATATCCTCGAGAAGTGATCCTAATGAAGCTGATATAGCCGCTCCGTGCCTGGGAGGTAACAGTTACCGGGGCTTTCTCCGCGTCATCCAGTACTCGCCCCTTAGTTCTGGATTCTATTCGTTCCCCATGATTCCGGGTAGGAGACGAAACCGCTTGCTTCTTCAACTCCTCCATTTGTTCCTCGATCCTTTTTATCCTTGCCATCTGGGTCTTCTTCTGCGGACAGTTTAGCTGAAGATGGCCCCTCTCACCACACTTATAGCACATGGCTTCAAATCTTTTCCTCGTAGAAGCCTTAACATCCTTGACTTCCTCAAAGACCTTGTGGATCTTATGGGTCTGCCGTATGTCATGGCGCACAGCCTCGACTTCCAAAGCATGCGCTAATGCTTCCTTTAGCGAGGTATGGTGACCAAGTCTTACTGCAGCCCTGACCTCCAGGTCTTTGATTCCGTCGACAAATCCTTGAACAATATTTGTGTCGACCATCTTGGTGTCGGCTCCTGGATATGCCTTCCTGACGAGTTTTTCTATTTTCAACGCCCATTGTTGAAGTCCTTCTGAACGTTGGACTCTGTCACGCAGTTGGGCACGGAACACGTGCTTCAGATGTCGCTCCCCGTACCTGGATTCAAGTGCCTCCATCAGGTCTTGAAACCCATTTCCCGTATGCGGCAGTTCTTCCAGGACCGACAAAGCTTGCCCTCTGAGCGCAACAGTGAGAGCGGTCAGGCATTGTTCTTCCGTCCATCCGTTGGCGGTAACAACAGTCTGAAATTGCCGACGATAAGCGTTCCAAGAAGTAGTGCCGTCGTATGGCGGTACTTTCACGCTTGGTCCCTGCACCACCTGCACTACTCCGGTAGTTCCACTAGACACCCCAACTCCTGTAGTTTCGCACTACTCTCTTCTGCAGTTCAGTAAATCCGGTTTTCAAATTTTCCACAACCGACTCCAACCCAGTAACTCGTTCTTTCATTACGTCGACATCTTTACGAAGCTTAGTCACCGTGTCACTGACATCCTTTATAGCCAGAAGCGCTTTCTCTTGGAGATCTTTTTGTTGCTCTTGTGATTCTCGAATCGCTCTGATTTCAGCCTTTTGAAACTCTTGCAAGGCGCCGAACTTGCGGTCTTGTGATTCCATAATTGCCTGAATTTCAGCTCTTTGAGAATCTTGCAAAGCGCCGAGCTTGCGTCTTGTGACTCCTGCAATGCGCCGAGCTTGCGGTCTTGTGACTCTTGCAAAGCCTGAATTAATCCAATTAGGTTTTCTAATTGAAGTGCCACTTGAGGGGCCGCAGAAGCTACGGGCGAGTCGAGGTGGGTAGAGCCAGTGGTCGGGGCTTGAGCAGGCGGGCCCCGATGGGCGGGGCCAGTGGGCGTGGCCTGAGTGGGTGTGACCTGGTGGGCGGAGCCAGTGGGCGTGGCCACGCCCAGAGTGGGCGGAGCCTGAGGGGCGTGGCCAGTGAGCGGGTCCCGGTGGGCGGGCCAGTGGGCGTGACCACGCCCAAAGTGGGCGGTGCCTGAGGGACGTGGCCAGTGGGCGTGTCCCGGTGGGTGGAGCCAGTGGGCGTGGCTTCACCCAAAGTGGGCGGAGCCTGGTGGGCGTGGTCAGTGGGCAGAGCCAGGCGGGCGGGGCCAGTGAGTGGGACCTGTCCCTCAGTGGGCGGAACTTGGTCCCCAGTGGGTGTGGCCTCCGCAACTCCCCTCTCGGAGTCAATGGCAGCAGCTCGCTGCGCCCTTGTCCTGACACTCCCCTTGAAGTCCTCTCTCGGAGTCAATGGCATCTCCAAATCCCACTTCTGACACCAGTTGTTACGTGCTAGGGTTCGAGGATTTGGAGAGAACGAACTGGTGACTCTCTTGAAGACTTTATTAACACTATGACTAGCACAACACTTAGCACTAAGTCCAAACACTAATCACTAGGTCTAATCACTAAGCACTATCACTGTCCTAGGTCGTAGCCAAGTCGCAGGTTTCAGTGGTTCACTCACTATTGATCACTTGTTGTCGCCTCGAAGATCGCTCAGATTGAACTGAATCGCCGGGCCGTCTACCTGCGGCTTTTTATATGGCGAGACGAATTCCAGAAAGTTCCCGATTCACGTAAGCAAGTAAACAAGTATGGGAACCTTCTAGGAGGCTCGAGCATGTACCACCTGGCGCCATCTAGTTTCGAGTAGGGGATTTATGTGTAGTGTGTCCCCTGATCAGTTTCGCTGGTTTGCCGCTAGATGGCACCACATGTCCGTATACCGTGTACCGTAACAATATTTTCTGAAAAAAGTCATGTTTTTTTAATTATAATTTACTATAAGTATATGCTAGAATATTATGGTAAATTCAGATGCTTACTGGTATACCACCAACATCTAGGTACCTTTCAAACGTGAAAACCTCAATCCAGGATTTAATATGAACTTTATATCTACCAGACCTTCTCAATACTCATTGTGCTGTATCACGTTTCAGGTGTTCTACCGGGTGGCGCTGGCCATCCTGATCCTGTTCCACAAGTACTCGTCTAACCAGAGCTCGGAGTGGTACGCCGAAGCCACAAAAAACGGTGTCGACCACGCCATAGACAAGTTCTGCAAGAACATGCCCGCCTCACCCACCAAACTGCTGGCTACTGCGTTTAGCATACGAGCGCTAAGGTAAGAGAGAAAGAGAGAGGGAGATACAATATTGACGTATTCTTGGAGGAAGTGAAGCTGATTAATGCTTTGTATCTCTGTCTCCTTCTTGTTTGGTAGAATATAGCTACAAGTCACAACAGAAAAATTGGCCCAAAAAGTGTTTTTGAAATTTTATTATGAGTCTTGAGATTACGAAGGTTCATGTCATTATATAGTTTTGCGTTAAAATTCATATCCACTGAAACTTATGACAATACACTTTTTTTATTGTGGAAGAGTCAATCGCGATCAAAAACTCTTCTTGGCAAATTGAACTTGACTCTTCTAGGGATATTTATTGCCCTTGCTAGTAAGAATATTATACCTTTACTTTGTCTTTGTCCGTCAAAAAGACACCGCTAACAATCTACCATACAATTCCAGCTCCCAGTACATATCGCGGGTTTTCATCAAGACGGAGATGACGCTAAACTCGAAGGCCGTGGTGTGCGGCGCGCGGCTCGTCCGTTCCCGCTCCTCCGACAACCTGCCCACCTCGCAGTCGCAGGTCAACATACAGATGATGTCGCACACCCTCACCATACGCGAGGTAAGCACGAGAAGAAGGGGAAGGACACCGGTCAGATGCAGATGACAGCTGTCAAATAGAAATGACAGCTGTCGAATTTTGACGCGTAGGCAAATAGCATTGACTTTTATAAGTGGACTCGGCATAATGGTCTCTACCAAATCAAAATACTGTGGCCGGTCCGCCATTTTATGTTCCGGTTCTCCGAGGTACATAAACTGTCAAAGTGTCGTATTATAGAGATGTCGAAATTGAAAGAAAATATCGATATATCGATACATCGATATTTGAAAAATATCAATATTGGTCTCGATATATCGCGAAAAAAATAGGCACTTGAAATGTTTACAAAATACTCAGTTGTATACATACTTTAATAATAATAATAATTGATGGTAAAATTAAAATAAACTGTAAACACTTCGTGCGCGAGTACAACTAGTATTTGTCCGATTTTTTGGTAATTTTTATATTGATATCTTATATAGATATCAATATAAAAATTACCAAAAAATTTATTATATTTTATATAGATATCAATTATATTTTATATAGATATCAATAATGGCAACTTAAATAATAATTAATAAACTTAAAATAAATTAAATAGTTAAAATTAAGGAGGCTCCTATATAAAAAAACCATATTTGCCTATTTTGTCTCTATGTACTATAATACATAGAGACAAAATAGGCAAAAATGATATTTTTTTTATATAATATAAAAAAATCATTTTTGATATCAATATAATATATAATATAACAGGACGCTCACTTATAACATGTTAGTTTATCGATGTCCTCGACAAATATCAACCGAGTGTCCCATCACTATAAACCGCCATGTTTAGTTCTTGGCAATATGGCGCCGGCCACACTTTTTTGTAGTTATGTCGCCTCCATCTGTTTCCTTATTCATTGACAAATAGTGATGAAAGGAGAGACTATTCAGAGTCATTTTACTGTATAGGAGTATAATTACTATGAATGGTCTGAAAATCTAACTGGGGCCAAACGTATTAAGCTATAAGTATGTTTTTAGTGGCGTGCCGTATACCTAGTATATTTGTTTGACAGTAAGACATAAATGTCAAGCCTGAAACGGCAAGTCGGTCCCCGGCGAGTCGCCTTTGGCAATGGTGTGTTCGTGTGGCCCCAGTTTCAGAAATGATTGGCCCCCGTACTAGGTCTCCGTAGGAAAAAAACTTAAGAGTCAATTCGAAATGCTTACATTGGTTCATTGTAAAATTATTTGATATATTTATTTGCTACAAAGCTTCAGCGAGACAAGCTGGTACAGCGAAATACTAGAAATTTTATTATAATGTGTACTAGATGTGATTTTACTTGGTTTGCAGAGAATGTCTGAGGAGACGTGCAAACAGATGGTATCGTACTACTACTAGGCGTGGCTTTTCGCTTTTATTTCTCATCTAGGCGTTTCTAACATTACTAACTTCGATTTCGATTCACTGACGAAGACGGGCAGTCCTGTACAAATCATCCCCTCTCTAGTTCATATTATGTTCTGTTCCGATCTGTGTTACAGACTCTGATGTTGTGTTCGATCGCTGTGATCATCCGATTAATTTCTACGAACTCGATCGCTTTGAATGGTTTTGTTACGATTTTAATGTATCGATGTTTGGTTTATTTTTTTGTGTAAATCTGTTCGTAATTTAAGAATTCGACGAGGCATGCGTTTTCGAAGAGGCGGTATATTAACAATGATCTGATTTTAGTGATGTGCCGGCATGTCGATTGTGGTGCTAACAGTGTGATTGTCCGTTAGGGCTCCCATTCGCCGGGCCCGCGCGCCCTGTCGATGGGCGTTTACCCCATTCAGTCGATACGGTCGCAGATCCTTGACCAGACGGAAGTAAGAGAAGTAGCACCCACGTGTCGCCATGTATCAGCTTGCGACTATCGATGTTAGATGCACCGCTTGCCTCTCTCTAGGTGTTTTTATTCGTGTTGAGCTCCGAAATGTCGAGTTTTGTACGTCGCTTCGTTTATTTTATCGATATTTTATTTGCGTTTTTACGATGGTTGTGTCACATTTTATGAAATGACCTCGTCTTTGGGCTACGGAAATAAAATCTGACATGACCGATATGCATGAATTCGCTGTTACTCTCATGTTCTGCTAGTGTGTTAATGTTTCATCTATTTTTTTTAATTTTGGCGCACCAAAGAACACATCTTAATCCTAAATTTATCGATAAAGTAGTGTAAGTAGTGTTACAACCCCTGCAAAAGCGTTAATGTAAACCGAGAAATTTGTCGACAAAAAATATTACAACCCCCACGAGAGTTTAAAAATTTATCAATAAAATAGTGATGTACTGTTTCGATGAAAATTGAGGAAGGAGATTTTCGCAGAGCCCAAGGTCCGCGCACAAGGCGCTGTGGTTTCCCTTCCCTAACGCGGTGTTCAGCGACCGCCAACAGCACGCCTCAGACCTCCGCCAGAAGGTTCGATAGGACACTATTGGGTCGATAGGACAACACTATGGGATTGATGTTGCTTAACACTCTCTCTTCGGCGATTCCATTTTTGAATATTTTTTTTATGTTTTACTTTTGTCGACGCAAAGGTATAGTCAGTTCCATATGCATTTTATATTAGGTTGGCTGTGTACTAAACTCTCTTTTTGTGAATTAATTTTTGACTGTGGAAATGACTATAGTTTTGCCGAAGAGAGAGGAGTGATCACAGCACGCGATTTCGGGGCACCACGAGGTCTAATTGGTTCACAAATATCCTCACAAAGACAGGTTTAATATGAAATTAATGTTGAAATAATACAGTAACGTAGCTTGTATTAATATCGTCTTTACATTTTGATTGGAGTCATTTTTACTATCGCCTATGTGCATAATACAATTCATCAATATTTTTTTTCAAATTCAAATTACCCCCATATAGGTTTGATTTTTTATAGTTTCCTAGTTAATATTTCAAGTGGTGTAATCCAAAAAACATGTAGCGTTACTCCTTACTTTTAAGCACCACATGAACATTTTATTTTTATAGCTTAAGCGATCCCGAATACCATTGTGCTATTATGCTTTTGGTCAATAATAAATTAGTTACCATTAATGAACCATTGTGGTACGAGGGGCGCTGTTTTGATGACATAAATATAGTTAACTTTTTTTTGCTGTCAATCAGAAATGATAGTTAAAAATGTCTCCAAGAACAGAGATTGCATGTTGTCCGTTGTCCGTACACTGTGTAAGTGTTGTACGTTACTAGTTAACTACGTGATCTCAACAGCACTCGCACCGTAGCTCACAATGTATTTACCTCATATCATGGTTCAAATATAAGTAGTAGGTATGAGTGTACAATCCTACCGAATAAACATTTAAATTAAGGAAAACTATAGGTCTCGAAAGACGTAGAATTTCGTAATACCCATTGCTATTTGTCTCTTTTACTTGCATACTGAAAGTACGCGATAGAAGCGCAATAGCAATATTATATTCGTGTACGAATGAAAGAGACAGTCAACCAGTCAATGCACGAAATTCTATATGCTCCAAGACGTATTAGTTACTGACTCACCAACAGATGTCAGTTGCACGAAAAAATATTAATTAGAATTAATAATTTACCATATTTAATATTCACCAACATTAAAAGACCGTAAAAAGCGGGGGTAAAATTAAGTAAGAAAATTAAATTAGCAGTAACAGTAGTGGTAAAGTTTATTCGGTAGGACACACTGACATACGTATAGAAGACTAATTAATTATGGATGTTTGCTTGTATTAAAATCATTTCTTCGTTCGAACTTAGATTTACTAGTTGAAAGAGTTAGCATTTTAGAGGAATAACAATTTTAACTGTACATTTGTTTATCTTTTCACTGTAAAGTAGATCATTGACTGATCGACGGCCTAACCAAAAAAGTGTCTATTTAAGAAACTCTAACCCCCTTACTAATAAACGTTGTATAAGCTTTGAATAGTTATACTGTGTTTTGTTTCTGTCACACAAGTGACATTTGTGATTGGATTGAAGAATACAAAACACTGTATAACTATTCAAAGCTTATACAGCGTTTATTAGTAATGGGGTAAAAGTTTATGCCTAGAAACTGGACCAAAAAGCCATAATAATCAGACAAGTGAGATAACTTGTAGGATAGAAATGCCTTACCTGTTTCTGAGGTCACATAATAAGGTTTCTGGTAGCAGTAACTTGTAGGTATTTTTGTAGATTAGCTAATAAAGGGCAAAATTGGTTAAGACTATTGTACAGGGTTAGAATTCTAGTAACAGATAGCTAGGTCGCCGATCAGTTTTATAATATTAGTGCTGGTTTGCTGATTAACATTGACACAGTGGATGGTGCCAGCTACTGGATGGAATGGATGTTTAAATTGGTGCGAACCAGCGTCGAGAGCGATACAGGTGGCCTACTACAAAACCGTTTTGAGATCCAAACAATCTAACGAGAGCGTCGCGTGCTACTCTAACAACGTCGATCGTTTGAGTCTAAAACAGTTTTGTGGTAGGCCTCCTGGCCCCTATTACTGTAACAATGTAAACCAGCATTTATAATCTCGGTCAGTAACATGAATAACTTTTTCCCTGTCTATATTTGTTTCTTTTTCATTAGAATTAGAGATGCCAGTTGTCATTTTACTGACTGTAATAAAATTCCGACTATAAATGGGGTAAGATAGACTACAAAATAAGAGAGTTACTGTATGGTTCTCTTTCCCGTAGACAAAAATGTTACACGCGTAGATTGCATCGGTATTGTCCCGGACGTAGTTACCTTAAAACGAGTTACTAGCGCCCGTATTAATAAACGGGGTTTATCGCTAAGATTATTCTTGAGATACTGTTTTAATTAATAAATTGTACTTAAACACAACGTATGTTTCTTTAAGTACAATTTAACGTTTGAACTGAGCGATAACAACTAGTCAACAACACTTTAAAACTTACACGAGGCTGTTTCTCGAGTCTAGTTAAAACTTGAATTTAATGTTACACGCTCTTGCTTTCGTCTTAAGGCAAAAAGAGTAAAAGCGTACCAGCAAAGATTGGCGTGAGAGTGGTTTATCAATACGGGCCTAACTGCGTCACTCCGATACCGATGCACTCACTTACCCCATTCTGTCTCACTTACACACCTCTGTATTTTAGCTGTTCACCCTGTGGTCGTGGCTGCCTGTCCGCATCACGATGTACCAGCCGGTACTGTTATACACGACGGAGGAGCACGGGTGCTCGCTGACCACTTTCTACGTGCGGGTGGAGCACCATGAGCCCACGCTGCTCATGATCAAGACCTGCAACAACGAGGTACGTAGTGTGCAAGTGAGACAAACGTATTGTTTGTCCCGCTCGCACGCCTGAATATATTTGATTTGCTCACCAAAAAATTTTGTAAATCAAACTTTAACACCCCTCTTTTTGCATCGAGGGTTAAAAAGCATATTATATTGTTTTTCGCCGAGTATGTAGCATAAGTAAGTTTTCACTTTAATTATACACTTATTATATGCGCTTATTCCACTTTATTATATTTTTCTAGAAAAATTGTAGAAAATATAATATAATGAATAATAAATAATAATAATATGTATACATATACAATAAGTGCGTGAAACAAGTGCAATGTGACTCATTAGTTAACTTTCAGTCAAAAATAGCAACGTTGAGTTTTGCGTTTGAGTTATTTCATTTTCTTTTAAACCATAATTCTTATAAAGTTAATAATCTTATTTTAACACCGCTGCAAACCCGCGTTTCAGGTGTTCGGTGCGTATTGCTCGACGCGGTGGTTCGAGCGCAACCAGAAGGACGAGCGCGGCAACCGGCAGGCCTACTTCGGCACCGGGGAGACATTCCTCTTCAGGTAACCGCGGTCCTTCGAGACCTGTGGTCCTTCGAGACCCGCGGTCCTTCGAGACCCGTGGTCCTTCGAGCCGGATCGAGCAAAATAAGAGGTCATATTTTAAATAAATATTTTCATCTTCCCCTTATGGAGGTAATCCTTGTGTCTTAGTCCGATTGAATTTTTTTACAGATAAAGACGTAAAGTCGGTTATGCATGAAGAATATTATTTATCGTTTGGCATGACCATCGTAGAAATATTTTCTTTATACTATAATAATTAATAGTCTTTCTAAATGTCAGTATGTCTGTTGCCAATAGTTGTGTGAAATAAAACTTGACTTTTTATATCAAATATGACTTCTTAATGGCTCATAATAAATTAATTTAAATTTATTAAAACTAAATAATTAGGTCTTTCTTGTTTCTTAAACTGATATCTTACAAAATTCTGTAACTACTTTACTGTGTTTTTCATAACTATATTTATGTATTTCTGTTTATATGCTGTGTGTCTTTAATAATATGCTTTCTTTTATTTTCAAGGTGTAGGTTTACCTTATGTCTATTTCTTAGAAATAGTGTTTCAATTATCTATTTCTAGATGTGTAATGTAGAATTATTATTGGTGATTGTAATTTTACTATCTTTAAAACCTGTTTATAAATAGTTCAACTCCTACTCTGCTTAGTGAAAGCTGTGAAGTAAATAAAAAGAATTAATAAAAATTAAATTAACTTTAATTCGAAAAAATTGCATGTACTTAAGTTTTTCATTTAATAAAATCAATATCAACATAATATTTTCGATAATTAATAATGTTTATACTACTATTTTTACAGCTTTATAGAATACTTTTAATGTAATAGAATATTTTGTCGTTTATCGTCCTGACTGTAATAAGTCAAGACTCAGGACAAACTGAGTATGAGTTGAGCTGTACTTGTCACGTCTGGGTAAAGGTTTCCGCTGCACATCACACCGCTTACTTCATCTTTGCATGACTATACATTCAAAGATATTTTACCTAAGGATGCCTTTTATTCTAACGACATAAAAATGAAAATAGTTGTTGAGGTATAATAGCTTTTAATGTACAACGCATGTCCGTCTTTAATGTTTTTTTTATTCACGTGTTAGAGCCTAGAGGTGAAGGAATTTAAAATGATATTTTAATGTAGTTAATTTATGATGATGATAATTAGCGTTTAACATTTTGTCTGTTCTTAGATTTTATTACTTAGGAATGTTAACAGCATGAGGTTATAAATAATTAGTTTAATGTTTCGAGTTGATATATTCACTAATACTAAAACTTTTGTTCGTTTGTGTGTTTTAAAACTTGCCTGCTACATACTACTAACACTTGTGCACTGTCTTTTTCTCTTCTATATTCTTGTTTCCTTCTATGTTTAAAATACTAATAATTGCCTTCAAAACTAACTATTGCATTATGAAAATAACAGTTAGGTAGGTTTCCTTAAAGACTGAAAATAGTAATAATATGTAATTAATAGATAATATGTAAAGTTGAAAGAATATAAATTGAATTACTGTTAAGCATTTTGACATTGGTGTATTCAAAGAGGGGCAAGTGTACATTAAACTTTTATATTCAAAATTTAAACAGAAAAAAATGATGTTGGTAGTTTCGGTAGCGAAGTTATCACTATGATGATCCATGCGTCGGATGGGCATGTAAAAGTCGGTCCTGCGCCTGATCTCTCGCCGGTCGTGTCGGTCTTCCGTCCCACTGGGTTATGAGAGTGAAAGGAATATAGAGTGCTCTTGTGTACTGCGCCCACACTTGGGCACTATAAAATTACTCCTGCGTAACAGGCCTGGTTTCAATGAAACTGGCCACCGTCATCGAAACCGGTGTGGGGAGTATTGTTAATTCCATGCATTTTTAATTTCTAACTTCGCTATTGAAATTAATGAATACATGTTGTTTCTGTAATTATGATGTGAAAAAAACACTAATTTAATTAATTAGGTACTTGGCTAGAAAATCATTTTCTAGCTGGTACCATGTTCTTGTAAATAAAGAATGTGATTATGATTACACTTACCCCTCTAAACATTGTGGTCTCATTTGCAAAATTGTTTACATTATTTTGTGTTCGTCTCATCCCATCATGACAACTACAGTGGACTGACGTCTGACACTTTATTATTACTTCAATAATTTATGAAATACGCATATTCTACCTTAAGAAGAAGAGAAAAAAATATTTTCTTAACTATTTTTATCGACTCCAAAAATTTCTAAAAGTGTATTTTTATAACCGTAATATAAACAGTAACTACATTATATGCATAGACAATTTACAAAAATGATTGCAAGAAGAAGCACGTAGCCAGTGATTCAGCTAATAAGTAAGGCTTACTTTCTTCAAAAAAAGAAGACTGTATTTCAATTGAGAATAAATGCATTTAGTTGCAACAAAAAAAACTAGTGAAAAAAGTGTCAGTGTCAGTCCATGCAACAGTCTTGCAAGGATCTTGTAGCGCGTGGCCAAATTGAGAACTAACGCCATCCGTAAAAGGAGTTTCATACTTACGTACATGGTATACCCAAGTACCACGTGGTCGAAATGTAAATGTAGTTGTCAATTTCAGTGACAGCTAATGTGCGGCTGCACTAAAGCGACACTACGCTGCAGCGGACTGACGCGACACATTACATACCATAGGACTGATGTTTAAAACGTCAGTTCCATGGAATTTAAAAGTGACTTTACGATATTTTACGCGGCTAGCCGCGACCAACAAATAGTCAAACAAAATGCCGCGTTATGACATAGGCTATAGATTTCATTTTACTCTACGCCACTAGCGGCGGCAGAATGGGTCCCCACACACATGTCAATGACACAAAATAATAGAAAATGATACCTATTATAGTCATAAAGTTTTATTTGATTTTTTGTCGGTCGCGGCTAGCCCCATAAAAGATCGGAACGGTACCTTAAAGTGTCGCGTCGCTGACGCGTAGTATCGCTCAGTTTGGTCTCACCTTTATATCGAATCCACGCCAATGTCAGCCAACTGCCGCAAGATCCTTGTAGCTCTGTATCGTGGGTCACGTCATGTCATATCGCGGCGCTTGCAGCCTTTACCCGGAGCGCGCCAAGTACCCGTGGGTGGGGTGCGCCGCCGAAAGCGAGGAGCGGCTCGGCCACGGCTCCGAGCTGTTCATGGCCGCGGACTCCAAGATGATCACCATCGGTGGCGGGTGAGCAACCACTTACTAGCAATCGTAGGCAACCCGAGGTCTGTTCCAGCCTGCACCCGCTCCGAGCGAAGTATCCGTGGGTGGGATGCGCGAGAGACGACGCGACGCACGCTAACTCGCTCTTCATGGCGGCCGACAATACTATGATCACCATCGGTGGCGGGTGAGCAACTATAGGTCTTGCCATGGCAACCCTACGTCTACACTTGACGTGGCAATCCTACGTCTACACTTAATATGGTAACCCTAGGTGTACTGCACTAGCAGCTTGGTTAGATGACACTGGTGGCCAAATCTAGTTAATTCCTTAAGTGTTATTTTTACTCCAGTTTCAATAGGTAAGCACTAAGCGATTACCGCATCAACTTTAATCAGCTTTAATGGCCGGAATATAACTATCGCAAGAGTCCACGAACTGTCACCAGCAGTATTTCCGGACCTATACGACCTGCAGACCTTCAAGAAGAGAGCGAAAATTTCAAATATGCCAGACTTTTGGTCCCTCACCAATTAGACAAATCGCGCCGACAAACTGTCATGCATTTGGCGGGCTGCTTGAATTTGTAATTCAATTAGACTTGCTATTTTTATTATAATACTAGCTGTTGCCTGCGACTTCGTCCGCGTGGACTTTAGTTTGTAGTTGTTCCCGTATATCGATTTATAGTTTGTGCGTTTTAAGATGATATGGATGACACTTCTCATATTCCTTGCTACGGGTTTTTTTTACAAGAAAACAAAAAAAATCAAAATGTAATAAATTATATTCCATCTACAAAAACAAATGTTTCCTATAATTGTAAATGAATAAAAATGAAAAGTTATTAATATAAAATTTTAAATTTTAAATTTTAACTGTGAAAATTGTTGTTACGAAAATATTTGAGAAATGTCAGATGCATGAAATGGAACTTATGCCAATAGATTAAACTTTTTAATCGGGACTTAACGCGACTTATTTAAGTAATAATGCTACTACGAGTACATACTTTTTCTCGACGTTTCGGCCGTGTTGCAAGTCGCGATTAAAAAGTTTAATTATAATGCAACGCAAAAGTTTAAAATGTTATCTTATGCCAATAGAGATTGACACTGTTGAATCGAAATCAAATCGATAAAAAGGGCGGCCATTTTAAATCGCTGGCGCCACTCTGAAACGTCAATACGAAATCGATAATTTCGATTGCAATTCCTTTACGAAGTGATTCGATATTTTTAAATTATCGATTAATTTTCTTAGGTAACTTCCCTACTATTGTCAATTATAATGTGTCACGCATATCATAATAAAACGCACAAACTATAATAGTTTACACGCAAATCATAAAAGTACATTGTGTGGGAACCGTACATTTTTCCGGGACAAAAAACATTCCTTGTCCAGAGATGCCAATAAGTATCTCCATGCCAAATTTCATCAAAATAGATTAAATAGTTTAGGCGAAAATCATAAAAGTTTATTGTGCGGGAACCGTACATTTTCCGGGAAAAAAGTATCCAAAGTATCTCTATACCAAAATTCATCAAAATCGATTGAATAGTTTACGCGCAAATTAATTATAAAAGTAGATTGTGCAGTAACCGTACATTTTTCCGGGCCAAATGTATCCTATGTTCTTTTTCTGGGCTCAAAGTATCTCGATGCCAAATTTCAGCAAAATTGGTCCAGCCGTTTACGCGTGATGTCGTCGACCAAGGGATAAATGGATTAATTTTTATATATCTTATATATAAAATTCTCGTGTCACAATGTTCGTTCCCGTACTCCTCCGAAACGGCTTGACCGATTCTCATGAAATTTTGTGAGCATATTGAGTAGGTCTGAGAATCGGCCAACATCTATTTTTCATACCAAAAATTATTTATATGGCAAAACAAAGTTGTCCCGGGACAGCTAGTATAATATAATATAGATCTTATTTATTATTATGTCTTTGGATTTAGCCCTAATTTGTCTATTCTCATGTATGTGTGTGTGTACAGGGAGGGCCAGGCGATATGGATGGACGAGAACATTCGGTACGGGAAGACGGACCGGTGCTCCACGTTCAACAACCCGCCGCTCTGCCCCAGCGGGGACTTCGAGATCAGAGTGTTGGAGGTGTACGGATTCTCCGGCGCGTAGGATCGCTGTGATTGGCCGAGCTGGGGGCTTTCAGGTGTTACGTAACGCTGAGGTAGGAGGGGGGAGTTGCGTGTCAAACGCAATATTGTAACCTTACGTGACGCAGTTGATAACTCCAAGGGTGTAAGTAATAACTCTAAACCCAACTCCCCCAGGGGCAGGGCAATTCTTAGCAAGATTCGATGTTCGACCTTCCCCTCACCGTTGTACCACTTTATAAGCCCCCCCCCCCCCCTCAAAACTGCGTTACGTAACACCCGAACAGTCCCCCAATAGGTCCCCGACCCGAAGATCACAACCCAGGGTTGCATTGTTCTGACGCGAGAGCGCGGCAACCCTGCTCAAATCTCAAGACGTCGTATTATTCTAATGTTTATCAGTTAGTGTGTAACTCGACTGTCTCGTAACTCGCAACTTGCAGTTGTGTCAAAAGTATTATTATGTATCTGAAGTCGAATCGCGCGATGTATGAACGTGTCTTCGAAATGGCGCACGCGGCGCGGACGTTGTGTGCGCCATTTTGACTTGTTGTTTCGGTCGGGGCGATCGCCGGTACGCGACTGCCCGGTTTGTGAGGTTGTTTTGATAGAAATCTATATCTATTCGCTCGCGCTTTTATTGGCTAACGTCAAAACATTAACCGATGATGTTAAATAGTCTTTGGCCATAAAACCTTTAAAAACCGGGCGTCAGCCAGCCAACTCGACTAGGCCCGTTCACTAAATTTGTTTTTATTTATTTTTTACGTAATTTTTTTTGAATTAAAATGCTAGTTTCTTCATCGTTAGTAGAGCTACGTGAGATATTAACATATTGGTTTCTATGAAACTCACGAACGGCCTAGTCGAGTTGGCCGAGTCGGCTGCATATCTTCGACCGACGTCGGGCCGACATCGTTCGACGCGTCGGTCGTCCCGCCGCCAGACTGTGTAGATATTCCTTATTTATTGTGTGCCCCCGTAGTAACGCCATCCGTCGCAGACAACGAAACGGGGAAAGTAGGTTGTTTCTATTTTATAGATGTTTATATATAAGTACAAAATGAATGTCGTATTTTCTCGGATTACGCTTAGTGAAGCAATACTTGTTGGCTTAGCCGTGGACTGAACATTCCAGTGAGCCGGCCTGACACCCGGCCGCCGGCGAGTGTAGTGGGTTCATACGTTGGCATCGGCAGTATATTACGGTTACACGGCCGGCCCGGCATCAGTTCTGTCTATCGGTCTGAGACCGACGCCAGAATGATACCCACAACCGGTTAGATCATTCTCCCGTTATTCCTGACGTAACCGATGGACTGAACTGATGCCAGACTGAGCGTATAACCGGACCATTAGGCTGAAGGCGTTTGCTTGCTGCGTCGGACTCGGGTCACACGCTCCGTACATTAACGAGTAGCTGCCGGATTTTTGACGATGCTATGCACGCTGTACAAAGTAAATAAATGCAATGAAATGTTGACGTTCCGTGCGACCACATTCCGATGCAGTCGCGCAGCGGACCGTCTCCTGTGACAATTATATTGCTCAAAACGGTTGGGCACATAGTAAGGCTTTTCGTTAAGAAATGCAGCATAGTACGAAATTATTCTTTCACTATATGTGGTCTGATTTTATTTTATTCATCTCCAGATTCCAGAAACTTAATTAAATTTTAAGACAAATCGTGTTGTAAAATATTACTTTATTTAATGTATTTTGAATTGTGGCTGCGATCGACTAGGACGAATGGAAATTCACAGAAAAGTTCCTATAAGTGTGCACCATCATCAATCGAAATATTGATTTAATATTTTATGACTAGTTTCAAATTGTTTCTCATTAGTAAAGTCAGTGTAGGATTGACCAAATCGAAATAAAAATGTAACCTGTTTAAAAATGACTTAAGTGACAGTGAGATCACACAAATTCTTCCTTTCCGCATTGATTTAGGGATCGAGTCACACCGAGATGCGACTCGACGCTGTATTTTTACCATTTTTTGGCAGCGGAAGCTCGAACATCGAGTTGCAGCACCGAATATCATCTCGATGTGACTGACACTAATATAAGTTGCTGAAACATTTGTTAAACACGGCAACCCATCGGACACTGCCCATCGCGAAGTATTATTGAATCAGAACTGTGCCAAAAATGAACCACTCGTTTGGGCTGGAATGTAGCTATATATTATAGCTATGTGCTATTTAGCTGTATACTATGGATGTGTGTCACGTTAGTGTCACACGGTGCAGCCGCGGGCGCTCACATGCTAGATATGAAATGTATCCGCAGCGCTATTGTTATTTTTCATACATACAGTAATATACTAAGGAATAAGGATATTGTAAATCTATAGTAATCGCTTAGAGGTTACGAGCGATATTTCGTCGACAATCGGTCGTGTAGCCGTGTGAGCGCTCGCGGCGGCACGCCGTATACATATCCCTTCAGTACAAAGGGCTCCGGCGGCCGCGCGCAGTCGGCCGCGGCGTGTATATAACGCACCGGCACAATCGGTTCGAAACTGTTTTAAATATGTTTATTAAGAAGCCTAAGACTCGTTTTATATTCAGATTATTTATGTAATTTATTAAGTAGGTAGCGTACGTTGTATATTATTTGCCTCTCTGGCCGCTCGTTATGGTCACAACTCGACGGAGTCCGTTGGAGCCTCGCTGGCGGCGCGCGGGCCGTCACCGCGCGACATCGCGCTACACCGCGCGTGGTCGCGCGTCGCGGGCTCGACGCCGCGTTGATCAGTGTAAAGTCTAGTCTCTATTCTGTTTTTATTCTATATCTAAATGTGTAGAGTCGATGTAGTGCGACTCGGCGGTTAGCTAGTAAGTACATAGTTGTATGTTATCGTTCTCCCTACAGTATTGGTGTGCGAGTGAGTGGGGCTTGTTGTGTTACTGTTACATTCGAGTATGTAGTTCCGCCGCCGCCCGCCGCCAGGGCGCGACGGTGGAGTTTATGAAAATGTAAATGTTGCTTTATTATGTACTACAAAATATATAATCCCATTTATATAGTGTTTTACTTTTCCTCTGAGTAGTACATAGTACGACCCCGTGAATCGCTTGACAAAAAAACTGGGGACTGGGGTGTAGGGTGAAATTTAACTGAAATATACGTGACTATACTAAAGTTTTTTTTATTTTATTTTTTTATTAAATAAGGGGGCAAACGAGCAAACGGGTCACCTGATGGTAAGCAACTACCGTCGCCCATGGACACTCGCAACATCAGAAGAGCTGCAGGTGCGTTGCCGGCCTTTTAAGAGGGAATACGCTCTTCTTGAAGGTTTGTAGGTCGTATCGGTCCGGAAATACTGCCGGTGACAGTTCATTCCAGAGTTTTACAGTGCGCGGCAGAAAGTTACGCGAAAAACGCACTGTGGAAGCCTGCCACTCATCAAGGTGATGAGGATGGTATGTTTTTCGCGTGGGACGATAGCGAAAAGTTGCAGGTGGAATGATTTCGAACAATTCCTCAGAGCACTCCCCGTGATACAACCGATAGAAGATGCAGACTGAAGCCACATTTCGGCGTAATTCCAGGGGGCCCAAGCGGTTTGAAACACTATGGCAGTGAACAATTCGAGCAGCCCTTCGTTGGATACGATCCAGAGGGAGCAGTTGGTATTTTGGCGCCCCTGCCCAGAGATGAGAACAATATTCCATATGAGGCCGAACCTGCGCCTTGTAGAGTTGTAGGCGTTGGTCCGGCGGCCGGCCTGAACGTACACCTTGAACGTACACCAAATTATTCATTATAAATGTCCTATCGATTGTTCCCATAATGTCCCTGCTCCATCTGCGTGTTTACGCGTTAATTAGCGCGTTAATCGGGATGGTACGCAAATGTAGCCAACGTTTTAACGTGTTAACGTACTAGCGGCATTACTAATGACGTTAGACGTTAAGCGATAGCTCGGGTGTCGGTTTTTTGGACACATCAAAGGGAATTCACGCGCAGTGTAACGCGCTAGAGGATATTGGCTACATTAGTCATTAACGCCGGCTCATTCCGCACAACTGCGTAGAGGAACGACGTGTTTGATTTCTTTTGGCGCAAAGTAATACGATAATGGGGTGATCCAACGAGAAAGCGTTGAAATTTTTAGAATTGCTTCAATTAGAACCATGCGTTTGGGACGGTAATGCCTAATTTTTTTGTAGCGTTAATGCCTAAATATAGCCATAACGCTAACGCAGGTGGAGCAGGAGCATAACAGTGGGCGTACCTATTTAGTAGTAATAGCCAATAATAGCTCCCACACCGGTTTCGGTGACGGTGGCCGATTTCATTGAAACCAGGCCAGCTACGCAGGAGTAATTTTATAGTGCCCAAGTGTGTGCGCACTACACAAGAGCACTCTCTATTCCTTTACTCTCATAACCCAGTGGGACGGAAGACCGACACGACTGGCGAGAGATCAGGATCACCTGATAATAGCCAATAGAGAATCATTACAGTCATGTTCGGTACTGCAAGTGAAATAATCAAATTACAACTGACACTGCACAAAGTATGATTGTTTCTAAGAAATCTTCATACGGGCGATACCTACAGGTAATATGAGATGATTTATGGCGAATCAAGATAATGTACCGTACCTAGGGTTGCCATCCGTCCGGATTTCCCCGGATTTGTCCTAGTTTGAAGGTACGGGGTGCGTCCGGCCGGGTTTTTGAAAAGTGTCCGGTTGAAATCCGGACACTTTTGCTGAGAGAAATACAACTTTTTAACCAGGCAGTAATTAACGAAAGATAAAAACTCGCTTAGCATACACACGGTTTCTAGGCTAGAAACCGTGTGTATGCTAAGCGAGTTTTTATCTTTATATTAACTCAAGTCCGTGCTAGAAATTCTAGCACGGACTTGAGTTAATAGTCAGATTTTTACAAATTCTTGTTGGAAAAGCAAAAAATTGGAGGTGTCCGGGGAAATAACCACATTTCGGCCAAATGTCCGGGAATTTTGTCGTGCCTGCAGCCTGACCGGCGAAGGGAATTTGGGTGATGGCAACCCTAACCGTACCATAAGTACCGACTCATCGTTTATTAGTAGGTATAAACAATTCTATGTAGATTGTAGACACTAAAGTTCACCAAGCACTATAACCAAGTAAATTTCTACGGTGCGAACTGTTACGACAGTATATAAATAAGTCTATGCTGTTTGGGTCTACTTGTCTCTATCTGACACTTTGAAAAAGTCCTATGACAGACATAGATATTTTTATTACCTATTGGTTGTCTGGAAGAAACTGCTTAAAGCATCCGTTATAGGGTTCTGTAATCAACTAAACTTGGTTGACTATAACTGAACCCTAAAACGGAATCCTAACAAGCTGATTGACGTCAACATGATCCTGATCATGATAATTTTTTAAACTTTGCATTCACGATACGTAAACTATTGCAAAAGATGTATTGGTGGGTACTTGGTAGTTTGGTACTATCATGTAGATTGTAGACATAATATATCTTATATCTTTAAACGAGCAATTCTTGTATATAAATATATATTTGGAATCTCGGAATCGGCACCAACGATTTTCATGAAATTTAGTATATAGGGGGTTTCGGGGTCGATAAATCGATCTAGCTAGGAATCATTTTTAGAAAATGTCATTTTATTCGTGTTTTACCGAGCAAAGCCGGTCAAATAGCTAGTTGTACTTTAAAATCTAAAATCTTTGCGTGAATGGTAAAAACGGTTGTCTGGTAGAAACTGCTGTTAGCAGTAAGACCGCTTTTTGTACATCTATACTCTATACTAATAATATAAAGCGGAAGAGTTTGTTAGTTTGTTTGTTTGGACGCGCTAATCTCAGGAACTACTGGTCCTATTTGAAAAATATTTCAGTGTTAGATAGCCCACTTTATTAATAAGTTTTGTTTTAAGTTGTACAAATAATAATAAAGAATTTTCTAGTCTATTCTATTCTAGGGTCAAGGGTGCGCTTTGACATAAGCTGGCCAAGTTTTATGTTGATGCCTTTAAAATTTGGATTGCGTTCATTCGAACGACTTGGTCCGCATATGACTTACATTTAACTGGTCTTATGCGGTCCAAGGAAAAATCATACAGTTTACCTACTTCCTAAATGTTATGATTTTTTGAGATAGCTCACAAACTTGGTTTGACACGCTATCGCCAGTCATGGACTAACGCGATAGTGCTTAGAATACCGTAAGTACTTAAAATATTCGATAACAAACTGTGGATAACAAAGAACATCATACTGATAAAACTTTTTAAAAATGTTTACTCTTTCTTTGTGTTTTTATTTTTATCTACACAGCGAGGGGACTGGGGAGAGAAGAGGAGGACGGGGAATTACCGGCTTCGTCACTGGGCCGATGAATACTACACTGGTCAATTCGCAAATTTAATCCAGTGTTGCCAAATTCGGGATTTTGCCTAAAATTTTGGTAAAATTTAGTCAGTGATAGCTACAACGTCAGGTGGGGTTAGAGGGACGCGGGGGGAAGAGAAACTGTGACTAATAACAATAAAACTATAACGCCGAGCTCTATGGTCACTACGTCGATAAAACAGTATTAGGCGTAGTACATAATATCCCACCAAAAACATTTTCATGTAAAAATGTTGCCAAGATGAGAACATCTAAATATTAGGTATAGTTCGTCGTGTCAAAAAGTAGTGAGATCTCATGTAGAGCCAAGTTTCTAACCTTACATACTCAGCCCTAAATCTAAAAACCTTAATTCGTCAGGGCTTTGAACTTAATATACCGTAACTAATGAAAAATGGCCAGACAACCGATTTTGACTAATGTGTAGAGTTTTTAGATTCTTCTCGTGCAGCTGACACATTATATTTTTATCAAATATTTTGCCGCGCTTTAGTGTAAAATTAAGGATTTTAGATTTAGGGCTGAGTATGTAAGGTTAGAAACTTGGCTCTTCATGAGATCTCACTCCTTTTTGACACGACGAACTATACCTAATATTTAGATGTTCTCATCTTGGCAACATTTTTACATGAAAATGTTTTTTAGTTCATTTTTTAGGGTTCCGTACCCATAGGGTAAAAATGGAACCCTACTACTAGGCTTCATTGTCTGTCCGCTTTCCGTCTGTCTGTCTGTCTATCTGTCTCTTGGATGTATCTCATGCATCTAGCGACGGCGTCGTGACTTACCGACTATCATATAAATTATAAACTTTCACCTTATTTTTAAGTTTCCGTACCCAAGGGATAAAAACGGGACCCTATTACTGAGACTTCGATGTCTGTCCGCTGTCCGTCTGACCGTCCGTCTGTCTGTCTGTCTCTAGGATGTATCTCAAGAACGGTTGAAGCTAGAGAGTTGAAATTTTTATCGATTATATATTTCTGTTGCCGCTATAGCAATAAATACTAAAAACAAAATAAATTTAATATTTCGGGGGGGCTCTCATAAAACAAACGTGATTTTTTTGCTATTTTTTTCCTTTCCTTGTTTCATATAGTTGTTAATGCACTCTAATCGACAAGAGATGTCTATCGATGACGCGAAGATGTTTGGTATAGCCGTTTAACTTTTAAAGTTTAATCTTTTGTTTTTAACTAACCGTTAACTGTAAACCGATATTGTTTGCATAAAAATATATTTTAAGACCTACTATACTAATTATCCTATAATTCCTAATCAATCTTAATTATTATATTATTGAGTATAATTAATGAAATATTCTTATTAATTAAATATATGCAAAGAAATGCTAAAACTACGACTATTCTTTGAACTTACGTACTTACGTACCCAAAGGGTAAACCGTTTTTACCCGTCTGTCTGTCTGTCTCCAGGCTGTAACTCAAGAACGGTAATAGCTAAAGAGTTGAAATTTTCACAGATTATGTATATATATTGCCGCTGTAACAACAAATACTAAAAACAAAATAAAATTAATATTTAAGGGGGGCTCCGATACAACAAACATGATTTTTTTTTGGCCTTTTTTGCTCTATATCAATTATGGCAATAGGTAGGTACTTGAATTTTTCTCAAAGTCCTTTGTTATATGTCTAATTTAATATTTATTAATAATATTTAAATAAAATAAAAAACCGGCCAAGTGCGAGTCGGACTCGCGCACCGAGGGTTCCGACAGCTTAAAGGTATTATAGACCTGAGTATTTGGTATGAATTTCAATTTAATACCTCTACGCGTTTATGAGGAAATGGGTAGTAAGTTTAAAATTATTAAAAAAATATATATTATGTGATGTAACTAAAAATTTATGGTTTTCGTAATTTTTCCTTTATCTATGCTATAAGACGTTGCTTCGTACCAAATTTCAAGATTCTGAGTTCACGGGAAGCACCCTGTAGGTTTTGATTCCCTTGCAAGTGTCGAAAATTTGCGGCATAAACGGCTGTATCTTTTGATTGCGTTGGCTTAGAAGTTTGATTTTTTCACAGCTTCAAGGGACAGTAGACCTGAGTAATTGATATAAATTTCAGCTTCATACCTCCACAAGTTCCTGAGAAAAAGGGTCTTGACAGACGGACGGACGGACAGACGGACAACAAAGTGATCCTATAAGGGTTCCGTTTTTTCCTTTTGAGGTACGGAACCCTAAAAATACCCTAACAGTTTTGATGATCGGTGAGTCAGTGACCAAATTGTGGGTTTTTGGACACCTATAATATCTAAACTATAATAGCTACGATATTCAAACTTTGCGCATTTAATAACTATGCCCATGTCATTATATCTTAAAAATTTCAACTATCTGGCATTATTCAAACCAAAGTTACGAGGGTTCAAAAAAACGACGAAACGTTTCGAGAAAAGGTAGGTGCCCTTGTGCGCTTCGCTTGGCTCATCTTGGCGGGGGCACTCCCGTGCCCCCAGATATTCATGGATAGATGAAGCTACAACACGGCAACTACGCGAGTAAAAGAGAGAGAAAAAATCTGTTGTCAAACTAAAAAAACCAAGACCTAGCGGCATTCCTTGTTTGCGTTATTAAAATATTAAAAACATCAGCTTTGCGGTTGATTGCTATGGAATGTGTAATTATTACGTTTAATCTTTATTTTCTATGTATTGTATTGTTTGTAGTGTATGTTTTTAGGGCTTTTTCGATGTCTATAAAAACATAACCTTGAAAATGGCAAGCTGAGAAAGAGGAACGGCTATACCAGGTTAAGAGAAACATAATATTATGTTCCTCTTTCCCGGTTTCAGGGGTTAACAAACATTTTTAAAATCCGCTAAAATACCGGCTGACTTTTTAAGTACTGGTCAAGATTTGTAGGATGTACCTACCTATATGTATGAACAACTTTTTCTATGGGACCAACTTTCGTATCCGAAATAAAAAGTCAGCTGTTCCATACAAAAGTATCGATTAGCTGTGACCAAAATGTATGAAATAGTAGACTTTTTCTTTCGAGTACGAAAGTTGGTCCCATACAAGTTTATCCTACAGGTTTATCCAACTAATATTATAAATGTGAAAGTCTGTCTTTCTGTCTGTCTGTCTGTTTGTTGCGTTTTCACGCCTAAACCACTGAATCTTAAGAAATTTGGAAGGTGGGTAGCTTGATACCCGGTGCTAGGGGCATAGGCTTCATTCTAACCGATCTAACCGGGACACTAAAGGGGGTTCATGTTTTGAAAAATTGTGCCAAGCGCGATATAACCAAAACGCGGACAAAGTCGCGGGCGGAAAGCTAGTTTTTAATACATTCATTTAATACCAGAAAAAGTTTAGCACCTCTGACCTTACCTATATGTTCCCGTTACCCCAAATTTCGTTTTTGTATGCTGTCAGCCTAAATAAGACCTTATTTTAAATGAGGGAAGGTTTTTATTCCCTTTACTCGAAAAAAAAGAAAACAAATTAATACATGATATATAAAAACTTAAAAACATGAGTTATTACCTAAAAGTATCGAGTGTTCCTCTTACCCCAAATCTCGGAAAAGAGGAACATTTTTATGACCTAGCTTTGTTGCTAAATTGTGTCGTAATTATACGAACAATCTAGTTCTCTATCAAAAAAATGTTAGTATATTTCAAAAGTGAAGATTAATTGTTTCAATCACGTAAAGTATGTTTCTCTTACCCCACTTGACCTTACCTAATTATTATATGGCTGCTGTTAAGCATTGGTGTTTCATTCCACATAAAATCAGGTTTTGAGTTAATAATGCAGTTTTGTTCTTTATAACATAAGGTTTACGACAGTGAAATCCATTTTTTTTTTGAAAACCCACTGTAGCATATTCTAGAGTACAAAAATGGTTAATGCTTATTCCTGTAAGTGAGGTTTTGTATATAGCATTTATGTACTATGTTTCTAAAATGATTTGCGCTTAAACTGCTGAACCGATTTTGATAATATTTTGTATGCAGATACTTTGAATCGATTAAAATGACATTAGATACTTTTTGTCCCGGAAAATGTACCGCGCAGTCAACAAAAATGAATTTGGCTTAAGATATCGATATTGAGTACCTACATGTAGATATTACGTAAGGTTTTGGAGGACATAGGATAATATATTTTTTTATCATGGAAAATGTTTGGTTGTCACGCCATAAACTTTATTAATTTGCGTTTAAGCTGCTGAACCGATTTTGATTAAATTTAGTTTATGTCGAAATAATTAGTTTACACGTGCAGAGTTGGGCAAAAAGTATAAATTTTAATGAGATTACAAATTAATCGATTGATGAAGTAATTGTTGTGCATCTGAAATTACCTGTAAGTTGATTAATTAATAATATGTATAAAATGTATTCTAATTTTAGTTTGAAATTAGATTAATAATTTAATTAGACTAACGAGTATTTCAATAATTATTATGCCCAATGTCCAATGCTGGTAATTATAATAAATAAAAACCGGCCAAGTGCGAGTTGGACTCACCCATGAAGGGTTCCTCCGCAGCGCTTAAGGTTAATTTCTATGGAATAAAAAGGTTTTTGATTTATTTTTATATTGCAATTGATTTAATAAAAGTTAAATTAAGGTTTACCATTTATGACGTATAAAAAACTACTTGCTAGATCTCGTTCAAACCAATTTTAGTTGGTAGTATTTATAATAATGTAAATCATATACTTTTTTTAGAATTATCATGCCCCTACTTTAGAAGTTAGAGGGGGGGGGGGGGACACACATTTTACCACTTTGGAAGAGTCTATCTCGCAAACTATTCAGGTTACAAAAAAATGTATATATTATATTAGAAACCTCAATATGATTTTTGAAGACCTATCCATAGATACCCCACACGAATATGTTAGACGAAAAAAAATTTTTTTGTTTCAGTTTTACCTAGGGGAGTCCCTAAAATTTTTGATAATTTCTCCATTTTTGTATCAAAATCCTAATGCGGTTCACAGACTACATCTACTTACCAAGTTTCAATAGTATAGCTCTTATAGTTTCGGAGAAAAGTGGCTGTGACATACGGACGGACAGACAGACAGACATGACGAATCTATAAGGGTTCCGTTTTTTTGCCATTTGGCTACGGAACCCTAAAAACTCCCACACCGGTTTCTGTGGCGGTGGCCGGTTTCAATAAAACTAGGCCAGTTACGCAGGAGTAATATCATAGTGCCCAAGTGTGTGCGCAATACACAAGAGCACTCTGGTTTGAATGAAAACAGGCCAGTTATGTAGGAGTAATTTTATAGTGCCCAAGTGTGTGCGCAATACGCAAGAGCTTTCTGCGGGAAGTGCAGGAAGGGAAGAAGAAGCGGGAATTCTCTGTCTTTTCCCGAGATATAACATACCAAATATCATCAAAATCCATTGCAGCGGTATAAGCAGAAATCATTTTATTTAACGCCTGAGAACCGTACCGTAATTTCCGAGATAAAATCCTATGGCCTTTTCCGGGACTCAAAATATCTCCATACCAAGTTTCATCAAAATCTGTTCAGCGGCTTAGGCGCAAAATAGGAAACTTTATAACTCGGTAACCGTACATTTTTCAAGACAATAATTATCTTATGTAAATTCACGAGAGTCAAAGTATATGCACACCAATTTTCATCAAAATCGGTTCAGCAGTTTAGGCGCAAATCATTTTTGTTTATCATATGGGTACCGTACCTTTTTCCCGGATGTAAAGTATCCTATGTCCTTTCCCGACACATAACGTACCTACATACCAAATATCATTGAAATCCATGTAGCGGTATAAGCAGAAATCATTTGCCACTTTTTAATTTCTTCACTTTCTTGACAGAGACTAGGTACGTTGTATTTTTGAGAGTGTAAGGTAAAAAGTACTAGTTTTTGTGATGGGATCTTTTTTGACGATAAGAATACCGAATAAGAATTATTTTAATTAAGTAAAAACTTTGCATACAAAATATATTAACTAGTGGGTACTCCGTACTCGTACTCTTATTGTATAATATCTACTTTAAGAGTAGATTTTTACAAACTACAATCAGGGCGAGCGAAGCGAGCCCTAGTAAGTCCCACAACCTTTACATTCTGTGGTACACAGGGCACACTACGGAAAAACTATCACGCCTCAATAGGCGTGATAGTTTTTCCGTAGTGTGCCTCTGTACTGTACTCTGACATAGTACAAATATTGATTTGTACTATGTCAGAGTACAAATCAATATTTGTACTCTGACATAGTAATATTTTTTATTTATATTATATATAAGTAGGTGTGTTATCATTTTATCAATTATCATTAGTCAGCCAAGGTGTGACGACGCGAGCCCTCACAAAGCTCTGCTTAAGGGGACACAATAATAATATAACTAGCTATAGAGTCAGCACTCAGCGCTAGGCTGACCTTGTCTAGATGATTTGTAGTCAAAAAACTTAAATTCTAGGTAAAAACTGATATCGCAATTGGCAACCCTGTATTAGTCATCTGCCGAGTGCCGGGCGCCGGCCAACTGATAGTTGATACAGTCAACAATCAACATTCAACAAAGTACAAACGAGTGATCAGTGAAACAACGCAGACGGGCCACGGCACACCATCCAATTCCAGTCTGCCGAGCAACTGCCGAGTGCCGGCGCTTGTGCTGCCTTGTGCCAACTGCCATAATATAATAGCTTTGTCTGGCCGCTGGCGTAAGGTGTTTGTTGTGATAAACACTGTGCGGTGTGCCCGATGCCGGTGCCCGTTTGGCGCTCGACGTAAATAAAACGTTTTTTCAAAAAGTTTATCTTCGCTAAAACATTTCAAGTGTTAACGGTAAGTTAATAATTCTTTTTATCTTCTTTACACAAAGGATCAACCTCAAAATTGTTTTATCTATCGGTAGGTATTAGTAAACATTTTACCTACCTTACCTAACCTAGGTACGTGCACCGACAACGAGTTTTAAGTGTTTATTAGATTAAAACAAAGATAAATTATTGTAAGTAAGTATTTGAGTCGTTCAACTTGCAAACTACCAGTTTTAGTCTAAGCGATAAGTTGAGAATGGCGAAATATAGAGATAAGGGTCATAAAAATACGTGCGATAGCTCATTAGATTCGGGAAGACGTCTAGAAAAATGTATCGGAAGCGTGTATTAGCACACAAAAAATAGGTTGCAAAAAAAAGGTAAGTATTATGTTTTTTGTTAAAAACTCCGAAACTATTAACATTTAAGAAATTTTAAAAAAAGATTCTTAAAGAAGAGGAAATTTCAATAAAAAAATCCCAACTCCCGGAATTCTATCTCTATTATTTATAATTTTAATTTAACGCTGAAAGTAAGCCTCCGCGCGGCATTTTTAGGTAGCGCGCGTGGCTTCAAAACCGAGCACGTCACACTGATTATTTTTTTAAAGGTATTAAATATTAATTTAAAATTTTCAAAAACTTATGGTGTATTCCGAACACTTCAAAGAATTTGCTTCCGTTGGGAATTTAACTTAAAGTTAATTTTTCAACAAATTAGACAAATGTTAACTAACGAAATTTTTTCGAACTTCCGTCCTCATTGTACTTTAAAGAAAACGTTTAAATAATTTTCGTAAAATTTTTCACTTCGTGGAGCCCTTGATATAAATAAACATACTTAACAAGATCACGCCATAAAAGTTAAAAAAAAATTCATACTTTATTTATAATCATTTTTTAACTTGAACAAAAAACTAGAAATCCACGTAATGTTGTCAAAAAAAAGTTGTTTCATTTATTATTACGTAATTGATTTGATATCAATGAAGGACATGTATTAACTAAAAAAAATAATTTTTCCGCCATGTGCTAATAAAAAATTTATAAACTAATGGGCTGTTTCGATGCTTTTAAATATTTTTTTGTTTACATTTATTCTTTTGAAAATATTATAATTTTTAGAAACAAAAATTTTTCTTAATAACAATTTTTATTGTTTATAATTGTTTTTTAAATATTTCTATTGTTTAAATCAGAAATTTTTTTTTTAAAAGGTGCAATAAAAAATCGGAAAAAAAAAATCTGCACTTTGTTGTACATCGTTGTTTTTGTATTTTTTAGGAGTTTCAGAAAAAGAATATAAAAAAGTTCAGAATTTTTTTATAACAAATTTTTAAGTTAATAAACAATGAAATTGTTGATAAAAAAATTTTTGTTTTTGTAACCATATGAAAGACAATCAATCATGATTTTTAAGAGGAATTTTTTTTCTAAAATAATAAATTAAACATTAGAAATATTAAAAAAACTATTATAAACAAAAAATATTGTTATTAAGAAAAAAAATTGTTCCTAAAAATCATAATATTTTCAAGAGAATAAAGGTAAGAAAAAATAATTTTTTAAAAGCATCGAAATAGTCCATTGGTTTATAATTTTTTATTAGCAAATAGCGGAAAAAAAATTTTTTTTTTAGTTAATACATGTCCTTCATTGATATCAAATCAATTACGTGATAATAAATGAAACAACTTTTTTTTGACAATATTACGTGGATTTCTAGTTTTTTGTTCAAGTTAAAAAATGATTATAAATAAAGTATGAATTTTTTTAAACTTTTATGGCGTGATCTTGTTAAGTATGTTTATATCAAGGGCTCCACGAAGTGAAAAATTTTACGAAAATTATTTAAACGTTTTCTTTAAAGTACAATGAGGACGGAAGTTCGAAAAAATTTCGTTAGTTAACATTTGTCTAATTTGTTGAAAAATTAACTTTAAGTTAAATTCCCAACCGAAGCAAATTCTTTAAAGTGTTCGGAATATCTTTAAAAAAATAATCAGTGTGACGTGCTCGGTTTTGAAGCCACGCGCGCTACCTAAAAATGCCGCGCGGAGGCTTACTTTCAGCGTTAAATTAAAATTATAAATAATAGAGATAGAATTCCGGGAGTTGGGATTTTTTTATTGAAATTTCCTCTTCTTTAAGAATCTTTTTTTTTTAAATTTCTTAAATGTTAATAGTTTCGGAGTTTTTAACAAAAAACATAATACTTACCTTTTTTTTGCAACCTAATTTGCTTATAACTTTTGCAATTTTTTGTGTGCTAATACACGCTTCCGATACATTTTTCTAGACGTCTTCCCGAATCTAATGAGCTATCGCACGTATTTTTATGACCCTTATCTCTATATTTCGCCATTCTCAACTTATCGCTTAGACTATTTGTTTAAAATAAGCTTAGAAGTACAAAAAAAATGTCGCTTAAGTTTAAGTAATGAAATAAAAGTGCATATTATTCTTTTGAGTAAAACGTTTTATTGTGATAATATTGTGTCCCTTAATATTCAGTACGGTAACAAATTAATACCTAATAATTAAGTCATATTGCTATGTCTTTTGCAAATCCAGAGACCTTATTATTAACGTAATATGAATCTCAATAATTCTCAAAGGACAATGGATCCGAGAGTCCTTGAACAAATCGTAGGGGCTTGGGGGAGATACGAAGTCCTTTGCGCGACTTCTTATATCGTTAGCTTATATCGTAGCTTATATTATCGTATTATATTATAGGTTTTATAGGTTTCGTAGTTCAGTTTAGGTGATGGAAAGTCACAATTTAACTACCTATCTGGATTCGAAACCGCGTATTTTTAACCGACTTCCAAAAACGAAAAAGGTTATTAGATTTTATTACTTATTTATTATATTTATTTTAGGGGGCTCTCATATGTTGTATGAGAGCCGCCTAAAATATTTAATTTATTTTGTTTTAAGTATTTATTGTTATAGCGGCAACAGAAATACATAATCTCTGAAAATTTCAACTCTCTACCTATTATCGTTCTTGAGTTACAGCCGGAGACAGACAGACGGACATACATAAGGACAGACAGACGGACAAACAGACGGACAAACAGACGGACAGACAGATGGACAGACAGATGGTCAGGAAGTCGGACAGACATTATAGTCTCAGTATAGGGTCCCGTTTTTACCCTTTGGGTACGAAACGCTAAAAAACACACTCGGCCAATTTTAGAAGCTCATAGCGAGGCAATGATTGGAGATAGATACATAAAGGACAAAGTTGTAGAGAATTTAATTAGATTTTATTACGTAGTAGAAGAGAATTTCGTACAAAGCACCGTTTATGATGAGTAAGCAAAAAACCAAAAAACGGGACCTTCTTTGCCCCCCCTCTCCCGATGGCTCACCTCGGAGGGGTCAGGACTTTTAGTATGTTTATCTCCTAACTAGTCTAAACAAAGTACCAAAGTCAAAATTTCTGCTTTCGACTTTTCCAAGCAAAATCATACTTTTACTAGGCTACCTGTACAACCGCCAGCCTGGTACAAATGATCAACAATTTTGTGTCACCATCTCCAGGCCTAAAAGTACAGAATTCATTTTTATTTATACTTACAGATAATTTTATAAATTGTACCTACTTTATTTTTATACTGTGTACGGTTTTTTTCTCACCTAAAGTAGGCGATGTAGGTACTTTTATTTGCAAAAAAAAGGTAGCAACCCTACACACAATGGCTAGGCGTTTGACATGGTTGATGGTAGCCAGTAGGGTTCCGTAACCAAAAACTAAATTCTAAAAACGGATCACTAGACTACCCAGTAGTCAGTAGTCACTACCTACCCACCGAGTAGGTAGGTACTAGGTACTTATGATGATTTTTCCGGAAAAATGTACGGTTCATGTAGGTATAATAAAAGAATTTTCCGCAACGGAGTTGCGGACGTCTTCTAGCATTCTGCATTATGTAAATAATTATTTTAGGGGCAATTAGGGACCAACTCGATTAAAAATATAAATTTTAAAAACACCATGGTCAGACCTTATTTTCGTGGTCGTACTCACTAGTCACTACTCAGTAGTCAGTACGCGGAATCGTTCGTAAGCGAGACCGATATATCGACAGCGATACGCATCGGCCGACTTTTTTCTTTGTTGTCTGTTGGCCTTGAATTTAATCCCAGTACTTATAACTTTATAACTTATCTTAATTTTATATTTTCTTTTTGATTACTTTTGTTATTAATTACTTATTATTATTTATATTAATCAACGGTACTTATGTCAATCAATGTTAAGTCATGTAAGTGTTTACTTATATAATAATTAATAATATTATGATAGTTCTAGTTTCTGAAGGATAATAAATTATATTCTGACATTTCAGATTTTAGACCAAGTGAAAAGTGAAGAAGTGACGAAAGATAAGTCGCGACTCGCGCGTCGCCCGTCGCGTCGGAGTCTGAAGCTGAGGTCAGCGCAAAGTGCAAAGTTGCAAACACACTACTACATGCTACCAACTATTATCTATTCTGTGATGCTACTACAAGAATAATTTCTTCATATAAAAATATATATATGAAGGTAAGAAATTATAAAGTGTGAGTCGGACTCGCGCACAAAGGGTTCCGTTCCGTTATAAAGGGAAAGTAGGCAAAAAAATGTGTTCTAAGTATGAAAGATAAGATTTTGTGTGCAATAAATGGTTAAATAAATAAAAATAAATAAAATAAAGATATATATTTGTTTTACCCTTCGATCGTGGAAACTTACTTACTTAAATTTTAATTGTATAAATTATAATGAATATTATAAAGCTGAAGAGTTTGTTGGTTTGTATGTTTGTTTGAACGCGCATATCTCTGGAACTGGTCCGATTTGAAAAATTTAAATATTTAAAAGCATTTAATAACAAGTAATGTTATTGTTTTTACTTTGAAGTCGGTTTTAATTTTTTGTTAATTTATACTTATTCCATTTATTAGTATATATTGCCATTTTCCTACTGTAGTTTTCACTGAAAATTCTTTATCATCATCGTCATTATGTTTTAATTTTTATTTTAATTAATTATTAACTAGCTATTTGACCGAGCTTTGCTCGGTATTCGATAAAACATGAATAAAATGACATTTTCTAAAAATGATTCCTAGCTAGATCGATTTATCGCCCCCGAAACCCCCTGTTACTTAGCAACGCCATCTGCTGGCATAGCTTTAGCTGTTGTTGTGTCGTTAAAGCAATTAGTTGCTCACCAACTAGTATTATTATTTGCCAATAGATGTCAGGAAGAGTCATATTTTTCAGTTTATCGAATACTCGTATCGATAAAACACGATAAAAAAGACATTTTCTAAAAATTTTTTTTTTCAAAACCCGCAGTGAAATATCTTCCTAGTAATGAAAAAAGAAGCCTGTAAAAACGGGAGCTCTTAATATCAATTTTGAAAGGTCGCTCATCATGAATTTCTATTTTACGTTTAAATAACATGGGATTTTTTTTTTAATTTGGAATTTTACAACTCATTTTTGAATTAACATGTAAGGCAATATTTTTATTGAACATATATTTTATCCACAGGTTACAGAAGAAAGAAATGGATTCCGCAAAAGAGCAATCGTGTAAGCAGTATATAACGAAAATAACGATACTGCTTCCGTCCAAGAAAAACTTTTGTAAAGAATATAAGAAGATATGTAACGAGGAAGAAAGTGTTAAGTATATTTATTTAGGCATCATAAGAGTAACTGAAGAGGCAATTCGTATCGGTAACATAGATAAGTTTAAAAATGCATGTAAAATTATTGAATATATTAATAGTATAGAAAACGTAACTTGGTTGCAAGAGACATATGAACACGAAAACAATCCTTTTAATAAAAGTAATGTCATTATTTTAGCGTGCAAATACAATAAGTGTAATATCTTGAAGCATATTTTCCATTCTGAAAATAGAATACTGCTAAATTTATCGGTAGATATTGGTAGGGATAAATTTAAACTAACAGACCGTGACGTATCAGGACGCACCGCTTTTTACTATGCTATACTTGGAAATAACGTTGAACTTCTCAATACCCTGTGCAGTGATTGGCCGTACACATATCAGAGTGAACCGGCTTATCTTCAAGAATTAGATGACGTTATTTCGGATGCATACTCTGAATTAAAATTAAGAAATGTGCTACTTTCGGAGGAAATTCAATTTTATGTCGAATATAAATTAATTGATCTCCGTTTCTTTCACAATGCTGGTAATCATTCGCAATATCGAAATATTCGACCCAATCTCAGTGTAGTCAAGGAACGTATAGAATTGGTCATCCAATGTAATGAACTCTTACAAGCAGAATATTGCGGTGAAAAGAAAGTGGACGAAATGTTCATTTACGTGGCTAGCTTCGTAGCTCAGAACATCGATGTGTTAAAAAGACAGATAAAATGTACTTACGACAGACTGCCTTGGGAAGAAATAGAATTTTGTCTTATATGTTTTATCTCTGGGCAAAAAAATTACGACATCATCAACATGATATATAAAACAGTTCTAAAGAAAACGACTATTCTGGACCACCTACAACACTTTATAAATATTCTAGATGAGGAAAAACATAACATAAAAGGCGCTGATGTCGGTAGTAACATTCCGAAGCTCAAACGAGAAGTCGTGGTTGAGAATATTATAAATAAAAATAAAGCTCTCACCGCTTTATATACAGACTTCGAGGAAGTAAGAAACGTTTACTCTATGACGAAAATTATAACATACATAGAGCTAGCACTCGACTCAGACCCTCAAGAAAAGATGGGCCAATTAATTATTGAGAGAGCCTTGCTAATAACTGGAGAGTATTTAAAAAATAGCTTGGAGTCGCCTAATTTATCTGATAGTATTAGTAACATTCTACTCTGTTCTGGATTGCAAAATGATACACTTATAATTCTACGGTCGATACGTAATTTACTGTCGCACTCACAATCATTAATAAATAGAATGGATACTGTGAAAAATAATAATTCTAATAACATTTATTGTATTATTCAAAATGATCTTAAGAAGATCAAAACAGAAATTAACGAAATTTTGGTAGAAAGCAAGTCAAACGCCGTAAAAAAAATATTGATGAAGATACTTGAATTGAATGATTACGATGAAATCATGGAATTGGTTAGTATTTTTAAAAATATTAAAATTAGTGAAACGGATTTAAACAATAATATTAAATGTGATGAGCGCGAGACAATAGAAAAATTGGTAAAAGAGTTGAAATCAAAAATAACTAATAGAACATTTCAACAAGAGAAACTTCTTCAAGAAATAAGTTTGATAATTGACCGAGGAGAAACTAACGTACAGTCGTCAGAAGAAATAATCAGATTTGGTGTTTTGTGGTTAAAGAACATAAGTAAAGCTGATTTTCACGAAAAAGAAGTTGCAGGAATGAAAGTAACGATAAGCAACTTTCTTGAAAAGTTGACCCCAAAAATTGATAATGAAGGCTTAACTCGAATTATCGCTTTATCTAGAATATTATATAACAATATTAATGTAAAAAATAAACAGGAACAAAGTGAAAAATTAATCAACAAACTTTCTTGTGGCCTTAAAAACGTCAGTCAACTTTCATTTCAAATTTTAGATGATCCATCACTTAAAAAACATGACGAATACGAAGAAATAAAATGTCTAATTCAAAAAATTTCGTATTACGCAAATTTTAGCTTGAACCAAGTTAAGGGGCTGGAGGCATTAAAAATTAGATATGAAGAAAATAAACCAGACTATACTACTATTGTAAATAACAGTCCAGAAGATTCCTTGAATGAACGGCTTCAAACGCTATATAGCGTACTAAAATTTGATGATTTCGAACCTTATAAGTTAATACAACAATTTGATTCCTTTGGTAAAAATCTTAAAGTACAAGTTGCAACAGAGAGTTTAGTTTTTGATGTTTTAGAAATAAGCAAAAATTATTTGAGCAATAATTTATTGTTATTTGATACTAACTGTCCTATTTTAATTGGGAAATGCTTACGAAACCATTTAGCCCACGGAAATGCTATAGTTGACATTTTTCCATATAGTTCCGCGAGATCATTATTTGGTAATGCTATCAAATTCATAAAAGCAAAGGGTTCCTCCATCATAAGAGACAATTTGTTTATAGGTCAACCAATAATAAACAATCCATGTGATATAAAGAATCGCTTCGACCATAACATTGACATGATTAAAAGTCAAGATGAAATGTTCAAGGCTTTAAAAGAAGGTAATTTTGACAAATTACTTGAGCTAACTAAAGCAGGAGCAGAAATAAGAGGTAGAAATTTTATAACCATGTCTACTTTACATATTGCTGCATGTGGGGGGAATATAGATATCATAAAATTTCTCATAGCCAATGGCTTAGACATTGAATCCAAAGACATGGATGGTCAGAGCCCCCTGTTTATGGCCGTAAGAAATGGAAAGATGGATATTGTAAAATATTTCATAGAAGATAAAAAATTATCGATAGATAATGTAGATAACAGTGGCAGAACTATTCTACATGTAGCGGCTCTAGCCGGCCATAATATAATTATTGAGTATTTACTAGGAAAAAATGCAAACGTATCAGTAAAAGATAGAAACGGCTACTCACCTGTTCATTTTGCCATAATTCGCAATCACACGAAGGCTGCTATTACCCTCTTACAGAAAGAATCAAACGTTGATTTGAATGAAGTCTGTGGCGGATTTACACCTTTGCATGTAGCTGCTGAACACGGCCATTTAGATGTAGTAAATTATTTAATTGGAAGAAATGCAAATATTAATGCAAAAAATGATAATAATTGGATACCATTACATGGCGCAGCATTAAAAGGCCATGCTGATGTTGTCAAAGTATTACTTTTAAATGGGTCAGAAGTTTATGTTAAATCAGTAGATGGTTCTACCCCCTTACATTATGCTGTAGAAAATGGCAGTGAGACGGTTGCCAACGTATTATTAGAATCCGGTGAAAAGAACGATGACTTTTACGAAAATTTAAACTCAGTTTTACCGTATGCATGTTATATGGGCAACGAAGCTATTGTTGGACTTTTCTTAAAATATAATGTTAATATTAATAAACAAACAAAGGACCGACGAACCGCGTCACATGGTGCGGCGGAACGTGGCCACCATAAAATTTTAACAATGTTAGTGAGACAAAAAGCAAATATAAACATTGAAAGTAGTGACGGTGCCACTCCACTTAAATTAGCTATAAAAGGGAACTATATAGAAGCAGTAAAATTATTATTAAATTATGGCGCAAATATTAATTGTAAAAGTGGTTTGAAACAATTTACTTCTTTACATGTGGCCGCATCAATTGGTAATGAAATTATTTTAGAAATGTTAATAAAACAGGGTGCTAAAATTAACGATTTAAACATTGACGGATATTCAGCATTACATATTGCTACACAATGTGGTCATACAAAAAGCGTACAGACTTTGATATACTATGGCGCCGATTATGACAATTTTGCTAATTATAATTTTTCACCAATACATATGGCTGCTACAGAGGGACATGCCGAAATAGTTGATATATTTCTAAAACAAAATGTAGATGTCAATTCTACAGCCAATTTTCAAGAAGGAAAAGTATCGCCTTTACATTGTGCTGCTTTAACTGGCGATTTAGATACTGTTAAAACTTTAGTCAAAAGTGGTGCAAATATTGACGGGATTGGTTTTGGTAATTACACACCATTGAATGTGGCTATTGATATGGGCCATTCAGAAGTTTTTAAATTTATGTTAAAAGAAAGAAATGCTGTACACTCTACAAGTGCCTTCGCGTCCTATTTACATTCCGCTGTTCGGCAAGGCAACAGTGAAATACTTGAACTTCTAATGAAGAATGGTGAGAAAGCTAGTATAGAACATTTATTCACAGCAATTTTAGCAAGTAATACAGATGTAGTTAAAACGATATTAAAATATCAAAAATTTGATTTAAATGCAAAGTACGAAAATATTACCTTGCTTACATTGGCTGCTGTGAGTGGTAATAAAAATATTATTAAAATTCTCTTGCAATTTGGAGCAGATCCCAATAAGGGTGATTTTTTATACCCTTTGTATATAGCAGCATATTTTAACAATGTAGAAATTATTAGTGTTTTATTAAAAAGTGGCGCCCAAGTGAATACTCGATGTGAGGGTGGTTCAACACCTCTTCACATTGCTGCTATAAGAGGAAACACAAATGTAGTTGAAATTTTACTAGATAATGGTGCTGACGCTGAAATTAAAGATGATAAGAATAGAACGGCTCTTGAACTTGCAATAGCAAATAAACACTTCTTAGTTGTAAAGACTTTATTCCAAAGCTTAAAGGATATTATAAACAGTAAAGGGAATGATGATTATTCATTGCTACATATTGCTGCTCAAGAAGGGGATTGTGATATTGTACGATATTTGATACGAGAAGGTGCGAACATACACGCGAAAAACTTATTAGGTTCGAAACCGATACATATCGCAGCGCGTGAAGGCCACGCTAATTTGGTGGAATTATTTCTTTGCGAGGGCTTGTCTTTGTATGACCCTGGAGCTTCTAATCAAACTGTACTGCATTATGCTACATTGAAAAACAAATTAGAAGTTGTAAAATTTCTTATTGGGAAATCTTTTGACGTCAATGTTAAAGACGCTAATGGACGGACTTCTATACATTTCGCCGCTGAATTTGGTTTCAAAAAAATAGTCCAATTTTTACTCGATAATAGTGCCGTATACAATGCAGTTGATAACTTTGACTGTACCCCGGCTGATTTAACCAAAAACGCACACATTAAACGTATATTAAAATTTACCAAAAGCTTATTTGAAAGTGTAAAGCAAAATAAGTATTTGGATGTTGAAAACCTTATACGTAATGGTGCAAGTGTTAAGGCGAAAAATACTGGTGACGTCACAACGCTACATTATGCTGCTTGGAAAGGCTATAATGAAACTGTAATTTCACTTTTAAAATATAATGCTGATCCTAATATAAGTGGAAAAAACGGTTACAGCTGTCTTCATTTTGCTGCAAAATTTGGTCATGTTGATGTGGTAAAGTCGCTTTTGACAAATGGTGCAGTTTATAATGCAGTTGACCATAATGGTAAAACACCATTATATTTTGCAGAAAATAAATCAATCGTCCATCTATTGAATTTAATAAATGATTGTTTCAAAAACGTTGAGAATAGCAGTTCCAGAGTGATCGAAATTTTAAAAACAGTCAAAGATATGGGTACAATTAAAGCGATTATGAATGCACAAAACATAAATAAACAAACTCTTCTTGTAGTCGCCATCCTAAAAAAATATCCGCTGGCAGAACAGTTAAAGAACATATTGCAGGTAGATGTTTCTACTCAATTAAATAAGGCAGAATTACTTATTACACAAGAAAAATGTCAAGAAGCCTTATATATATTAAATGATATATTGCAGAAGCGGAAAGAAATATTTGGTTTGCACAGTCCCAGTACTATAGATATCCAAAATCGGATAGCCTCTGCATTGTATAAACAAAGGAAATTTCAAGAGGCGCACAGAATTTTTTGTGAGACTTACGATATACAGAAAGCTATTTTAGGAGAGAACTGTGAAGATACATTAGATACAAAAAGCAATATTGGTTTGGTTTTACATAGATTGGGAGAAGATGAAAGGGCAGTTACTATATACGAAGACGTTTTTAAAAAACAAAGAGACTTGTTAGGGAGATGCCATGGAGAAACTTTGAAGACCCAACTACATATGGCTTTGGTACTCGATAGTATTGGCAGACACGATGAAGCTTTAAAGAATAATCAAGAAGTATTTGAAATGTCAATTCTGGGTGGACATACTTTAATGTCTTTGTCGTCACAGAATAATATCGCCATGGTATTGGGTCACCAAAAAAAGTACGAAGACGCCATAGCAACATACAAAGACGTATACGAACGAAAAAAACAATTTTTAGGTCCCTACCATTCTGACACAATAAGAACACTGCACAACATCGGTACCGTACACCATGAAAGCAAAGATTTCGACAAAGCATTAAATGTATTCAAAGATGTGTATGAAATTCAAAAACGCCATTTAGGTCCGAGTCACTTAGATACATTAATCACCCAAACGAATATAGCTGAAATACTATTTCGTCAGGGTAAAGCCTATGGCGCTATTAGGAATTACAAACAGTGTTACAACCAAATGAAAGCAATTTTAGGCGAAAACCATAAAAATGTTGTAAGTATTCAGGCAAAAATGAATGCTATAATCGAATTATCGAAAGTAAAAGGGCACGATATTTCTACTATCGTCGAAGATGATACAATATTACACACCGCAGTGAATAATCAGAATTTGGAGCTCGTTAAAGATATATTATCGAGCGAGTTCGATATCAATACGAAAGACTGTGAAGGAAGAACAGCGTTACATTATGCAGCAAACACAGGCAATGTAAGAATTCTTAGAACGTTACTACAAAATGGTGCAGACGTTTTTCAAGTAACGAACAAAGGTAACACCCCGCTGCACACTGCCGTTTCCAAAGAAATGAAAGAAATAATCGAAGAATTTTTAAAACATGTGAAAAAACATAATCCGCGTAGATCCAGAGAGCTGCTCGACGCTAAAACTAACGTCGGAGGTACAACGGCACTCCACATTTGCACACAAAAAGGAAACCACGACCTGGCTGTTGTGCTGTTACAAAACGGTGCCTGCTACAATGTAAAAAATGCGCAGCAGAAGTCGCCATTACAAGTAGCCAAATCCGGGAGCGACGTTCAAATGCTTTTGAGTTACATCGATAGACTTTTCCTAACTCTACAACTTAATCAAAAAGACAAGGTTCAAAGTTTAATCAACGAAAAGTATTTCGAAGTTGATAATTTACGCAAGGCTATTTTATATGCGCGTGACAGTACCGGAAAAACCCTCCTTCAAATTGCTACTAGGGAGGTTGCTCAATTCATGTTAGAAAAGTTAAAGTCAGGGTAGTGCTAGCGTTTTGGGGTAGGAGTAATGCCAATATTATTACGATCTAGGAAATTTAGGAAAACGAGCAAATATTGCAAATAATAATAAAAATAGCTGAATTGATCAAAATACTATAAAATATAGCGTTACCCTTTTGTCATTGCAATACCAATAATTGAGTACTTCTACGTCATGTTACGAAAAAATTTAGTATTAATAGTTGTTAAGTTTTGTTAAAATTATTGTATTATTTAAGTACTATGTTTAAAATGCTTTTGATAATAACAATTTTTTATATTTAAGTTGGTAGTTTTTCAAAAGTTCTTAAACATAGGTATGTTTAAGAACTTTTGAAAAACTGCTAGCATTAGGTATTACGTGTTACTAGTTAGGTATAACTTAAGTATATTTTAGTTTTGTTTCTTGTTTGTGATTAGGTAAGTAGTTTAAAAATCGATACTTAATTAATAATTATTAATAAACGTTGAATTATTTTGTAATGATGTTGGTTTTATTTACTTCTGGAATACCAACCAACCGTACATTTTTCCGCAACCAAAACATCCATGTAATGTGTGTCCTTTCCCGGGACTCAAAGTACCTCCATACCATTCCATATTAAATAGCATCATAATATAATGTTAGTAAGTATGGCTATAACCATTCATTGTAGTAGGTAACTTAGGTGCCTCAGATTTTGCAGCTAATTTTTTCATGGCTTCCACTACTACGAGGTTCAGTAGTCAGTAGGTAACTCAGTACACAATATGACAACGTGACGAGGCGTTGAAAATTGGAATAGGCAGGCCTCAACCCCGCGGCCGGCAAGGTGAATCTTCCTGAATCCTGATTCCTGTGTAGTACGCAGGTGGAACGAATATCGACGTTAAGAGGAGTCCACACCGCCCTTTTTTTTAACCCCCGAAAAAAAAGAGGGGTGTTATAAGTTTGACGTGTCTGTCTGTCTGTCTGTGGCAACTGGCATCGTAGCATCCAAACGGGTGGACCGATTTTGATATAGTTTTTTTTGTTTGAAAGCTGACTTAACTGAGAGTGTTCTTAACCATAGTTTATCATCATCAGCCTGCTCCGTGCTGAAAATTCGCGGTTTATCTGGTTCGTGAAGGGCCGATTAGCAACTTGCAGTCGTTTGGTGGGTTTTATTACATTCTAGTTCATGACATTTATGAATATTTACACATTAATGGAAAGTTGACCTGGTGCTGCAGCATCACCTGGTAATCAATAGGATACCCAACTCCTCACCAACTTAGAGCAATGATTTCGTGTTTGGGCTCATTTTAATTGCGACAACTAGTAAGACGTAGATAACCAATTAATTTTTGCATGCTGCTGCAGCATCACCTGGATTCTATAGGAGCCGAGCTCCATATTATGAACCCAAAGTGGAGGTTTCATGTTTGGACTCTTATTGACTGTCTCATCCAAAAGGACACTCCTAGATGGTATTCATTGAGATATAATGTTATGATCCTATTGATAGGAATTATTCTGCAGTCTGCACTATAAGGCTGGTTTTACAGTCACGCGTTTCGGCAGCGCCGTCGGAGCGCGCGCGCTCGGATATGTAACGAACATACGGGCGAACGGCGCTGCTCAAGCGCGCGACTTAGAAACGCAACTACTACCCCCATACATCTTCGAACGCGCGGCGCTCCAACGGCGCTGCCGAAACGCTTAACTATAAAACCAGCCTTACCAACACAAGTTTAAAAAACATGAAATAAAATTAAATTAAGAAATTTAAAAAACCCCCGCCAAACAACTTTAAAAAGTAATTAAATAATATATTTTACTGACTTTAAGTTTAAATTATGATATTTTAGTCCATAATTGTTGTCAAGGTGTATCGGGAGACCGCTAAACATGTAGATGTTTGATTTCACATAACATTATAGTTTAAGGGTCAGTTCAATCAGTGACATGGCGATACAATGCAGTAAAATATAAACTTAAAGTCAGTAAAATATAAACTTAAAGTCAGTAAAATATAAACTTAAAGTCAGTAAAATATATTATTCATTACTTTTTAAAGTTGTTTGGCGGAGTTTTTTTTTTTAATTTCTTAATTTAATTTTATCCATACAAACGTTGTCCCCTGTTTCCTCCCTGGATAATGCTAGTAGAGTTATAATTTTTCCTGAATAACTCCGGCCACTAATACATTTCTCTTTTTTCATAATTTAATTATTAAATAAGATATGAACGTTCAAAAACCAAAAAAAAATGGCCAGATTTTCCGCTGTGTTCAAACATCCAGAAAACAGATTTGGCTAGTTTACCTTAGTACAAAAAAAAAGACGGGTTGCACTCCGGGAGTGCCGGCAGAAGTGAAAACTTTTTTAAAACATTTTATTTCAATCGAAACCCTTACAAACGATTAAATTTTTAACCCATTTTTTATGAAAATCGTTTTTTTTAATAAATGAAACCCTTGCAATCGATAAAATTTTTAACCCATTTTTTTTGAAAATCGATTTTTAAAAAATCGATTTTTTTAAATTAATCGAAACCCTTGCAATCGATTAAAAAATATCGACAATCGAAAAAAAACAATCGATTGTTCGATTAATCGATTTCGATGTTACAGCACTACTCTCCAACCGTCTTACGGTTTTTCGATCAGCACGAGAATCTGACGCGAGTTTCACAGTTTTTACCCATCCCACAAAAGTGCTCAACGCCGCTAAAGAAGTTTTCACTTCAAAAAACTTAGGAACACTGCTCAAGCCTTTCTTGAAAAAAGTACTTAAATCGGTTAAGTTTTGGAGAAGGAATCAGGGGACAACGAATCGTTGATTTTCTGCAGTTGTCTCTATCGCGTTCTGACTTCTGCGGTATAGGCTTGACTCTTGAGGTAAGGGAGACAGCAATAGATATTACAAGTACTTTTTTCATTTCTCTTGCCCCTGGTGTATCCTCTTAATTAAGGACATTAAAATAACATTCATTATTCAATATCCACAATATGTTCAATATCAGCGCGCCTTGTACAGTGGCGGTTACGACGCTCGCCGCGTTCTTGATAGGGCGATGTAGTGTTTCTACAGATAGATAGGGATGGATCATGGAATGAAACACCCAAACCCAATGAGTGCTGTTCTTACACTGATTTATTAAGTAAAATGTAACAATGTTAACGAATGTAAACTGCTGACACAAAGCTCTCACTCAGCGGTTAACCTAATACATTATTGTACTTTGTACAGGCGAAAATGTATGAAGTTTGAGAGCGTTTCTTATTTTTATTATAAATGGAAATGTTATTACCTGAGAACAATCCTGAGAAGTTATTACTTATTTATTTTTATATAAAATATTTAGCTATTCGTACAGAGGACTATATATAAGCAACATTTTTTTGTAAATTTATTTTCCTTAGTTCAGTGTATTTAGCTATAATGGTACCGTGATGGTACCTAATCAAACCCCATTTTTTAATCTTTTGCGATTATTGTGATGGTTAAAACGTATTTATGTGAAAATTTTGTATGCGGCTATAAAGTAGACGTAGAGATGAATATAATATTATATTTCATTTGAAACCAAAATATCCTCGCAGTTTCAGAAATTCATGCAAAGAATTAGGAGTCACCTAATTCTTTAAAATGGTAGGTACCTGAAAATCGCTGATATTAATTGTGAAATAATGTGATAGCGTCCTTTCATTTCTACGCTCCTTTGGTCAAAAACTAAATTAAATAAAAGTGGGCCAAGTCCCCAGACTAGTTGTGAACCCGTCGAGTTTTCCCAGGACATGTCTGTTTTAAAGAAGTCCTGGCAGTCCTAGGACTTCCAATAGTTTTAAAACAGCGTCTTAAGTTTACAATAATTATTTCGACCTGTGTGGTCGTAATAAGGGTCAATTTATAATAGCGCAGAGTCGAAGCAAAGCGAATTCCCAAAAACTGAACACAGAAAATTCAACCTCTGGAGTTATAACTCCAGAGCGTAACACATACATATTTACGTCTGCGATGCGCTTCGACTCTTCAGTCTGCTTATAGTATAAATTGATGGGCGTGGCTCAAGCTGGAGGTCGCATATTCGAATTCTGTCAAAGCGATGGCCAATGGCCGATGCGACGGAACAAAAAGATTTCAATGTTCCTGAGGTACGGGCATCTTGGTAGGTGTAATCAGGCCCTAATTCCTAAGTTTAGGAATATACCAATAAATTGTCTAATAAGATATTTTTGTTCATGGCACTACTATGTACTTTAATCTGTGGTCCATGGTCTTAAAGCTTGAAAGCTGTAAATTGTAATAGGGGATAAATAATATTGTTATTTTTGTGTAAACCAAGAATATTAATATTTGAATTTATTTACAGATAATGTAGCTTTCGAATGGTGAAAGAATTTTTAAAATCGGTCCAGTAGTTTTTGAGCCTATTCATTACAATTAAACAAACAAACAAAGTTTACCTCTTTATAATATTAGTATAGATAGTATAGTTTAGTATAGATTAACTTTATTATTTTTCAGAAATTTTACCATAGCATAAATTACATGTTACATTTAAATTATTTGTTAACACCCCGTTCAAAATTTGAAATCTTTATATAGGTACTTAATAGTATACAAAAGGATTGTGCTTACTAATATATAATTACAAAAACTAACTGCATTAAATTATCTTGAAATTGATTCAGTTTTTTCAAATTTACCATGATATGGTGAAAGCCTAGATTTAACTTCAGTTAGTAAGGGGTCTTGTAACGAACACAATATTTCCTCATAGTCTAGTCTTAAACTAACTTTATCAACTACTTTCAAAACATTGTCTTCGGAGCACTTATTCATGTACACAGCAATTAAATTGCTTAGTGAATTTTTCATTTGTTGTGAGAAATTTTGCAATTCCTCCTTATCCTCCACCTCAAAGTTTAAGCTGCTGCTTTTGTCAGTGTTCGAGATAAACTTCAAAATTTTCCACATATTGAAACTCTGTAAGAAAAAAGTATCCAAGTTGCTGATTTCACTCAGTCCTAAGATAGTAATGATCGTCTTCGTAGACTCAATAATGTCAACCAAGTCCAAATCTATCTCCTTTTGAGTAACAAATTTCTTTTCATAGTACGTGAAAATGTAAGATATTATTTTGAGTATTCTCACTTTGTTTTCACTGAATATTTCTGTGGTTTTTTCGAAGCCCACTAAGTTCAATAGTATTTGTAATGTTATTATCAGTATTCTCTCCAATTCATCTTTTTGACACAAGTATTTCTGATTGTTGGTAATTTCACTGAATGCTGTGGACAGGCATTCCAGAGCCTCAGTCGTAACAAAGTGCCCGAAAAAGTCTCTTCTACATTGATCTATGTTACAACATGAACAAATTGTATTAAAGTTTTCTAAGGCAGTGATCAAAAGGTCCTTTTTGGAAGAGTTTTTTAATACATAATACAGAGCATTGGAGTAGCCGGCGCCCACAAATATCCTCATCCAGGCTAAAGTTTGAGTGTCCTCGGCCAGGTACAAACTGGAATTGATGAGTCGTAAAACTTGTATTATCACCAAGCTGTCATCCGATTTGGAGTACTCAACGAGGAATGCGACAAATGTTTCCATTTTGAGCAGAGCGTCTTGTGCTTCCTTCTGACAGCACATATTTGCTATAACGCCGACTACGATTTCTACAATCCTGGCAGATTCGAATACGGGCCATGCGAAGCTCAGTAGATTTAGTACATCATGTTTGAGAAGGAATAGGACGACATCTCGTTCAGCCGTCATATCCCACAGCGTGCAGAGGTCATCTTCGAATGTTTTTTCAAGAACTTCATCCTTCAGTTTTTCTAAATCTGCTAATTTCAGCAGCAGTTTTAAAACGAATCGCTCGCTGTATGCCGTGTCGCCAATAACATCACCCGTAACGTTGTTATGCTCCTCGGAATCCTGACAATCGTTTGGCTTCATAGTGTCCTTGGTATATCGTATTAATTTAAGTTTTTGAAAAACAGCTAAATATTAAAAACTTTTTGTTACGCTGTTATTTACAATTTACATCGTAACTATAATAAAAATAGGTAATTATTTAATTATTTTCGCACAGAACAGACATTAAAATTATGTCAACAAGTAACAACTGTTACGTAGTATATGACATTCTCTTTGGTAACAACAAACTACAAAGCGACGGGCGACGGCTCACGGCGTCCTCATTTTACCAACGCCTGTTAATGTTAACTGTTAATCGTTTGTCAAATATCATGCCTCTTCCTTCGTTTATACGAAGGGCGAAATAGATAGCAAGATATTTAATCTAGCATTTAACTTTGCATTTTGCAAACTTCGGGGGAAGTTGGCATTTGGCATGCACCACTCAAGCCAGTGTTGCCAGACGGCCAACTCGGTTTCTCCCCAAGTGTTCCCCGAAATCCCCCCAAAATTCGGGATTTCAAGAAAAATCCCCCCACAAATTATAAAAGAAAAATTTTGTATATTATGAATGGGAATTTCACAAATGGATACGATGAATGTACACTATTTCTGCAATAGCGTCCAATCTTAATAGAATCAGCATCTTCGCGAGCTCATCATCATCATCATCATCATCAGGACCATCTATTTTATGGTTCCGTAAGTCGTAACCAAAGGGTAAAAACGGGCCCATAGTACTTAGATTTCGCCGTCTGTTCCCAGATTTTTTCCTCCAACAATCCCCCCAAAAAATTGTTCCCCCCAATTTTCCCCCCAGCACCTAAAAAAACCCCCAAATTTGGGGGGATTCCCCCCAATCTGGCATCACTGACTCAAGCTGTCAAGCAACTGTCAAAGTCAAAACCATGTTTGACATTAACAAATAATTTTTTAAATACGTTTCACGGGCTTACGGCGAAGGTATACCAAAACGGGTCGGGAGTCGGGACTCAGCTCAGTTCGGCGCATAAAGTTAATATACCTAGCGGAATAGAGAAACCACGGAATATATAACACTAAAGGAAGGGCCATAGCAAGTAAGTTTCATTGAAACTGCTGTTGCCAAACTCACACAGTAACATTTTACGCACACAAAAGAAATAACCAATCACAAAGAGATTTCTTTTTTAATAATTACAATGTCGTAAAAACAACCCTAACCCTTTTGAAATAAACAAGAATTTAAATTTAGCAATACCGGCTCTGACTACCGAGTTCAGTTATTCAACGCTAGATGGCGCTTGACAGCTAAATATGATAAGACTTGAAGTTGTACGCAATTTTACACCTTACTCCAATTAACGTAAGGTTTAAATCCGTACTGACGAATTTCCTTTTGCGAGGGAGTTATGTCCAGCCATGGGCGTACCCAGGTTCTGGGCCAGGGGGGGGGGGGGCAAATCACCCTGGTTCTGAGCCAGGATGGGGCAAATCAGATTTTTCATAAGCTAGGTGTTTATAAAGAATAAAAAAATTATAATTTTTAGTTGTAAAAATATTGTATTGCAAACAAATGGCAAAAATTCGTTCTTAATTTTTAATTTTTATAGATAAAAGTACTAGATAATATACTTAGTAGGAACGTCAACATGATCCAGGGGGGGGCAGCCTCGGTACGCCCATGTGTCCAGCTGGACATAACTATGGCACGCGGGCCACGCCCATATGCCCTTTCCTGTAGTGTTATATATTCCGTGAGAGAAACCATAGAGAAACAAAGGCCTGTAATAAACTTATAAATTATCTTTTTAGCTTACAAAAATACCGATTGAAAAGCCCAAAAAGCGTTATTCAAAACTTACGTATTTAATGTTAAAACCATTCTTATGGTTTATTATTTAGCGGAACCACAAAACTCAACAATATCTAGCGTTAAATGTTCACTGAAAACCTTTATCAACACTTTTATTACATGAAATATGCAGACCGACTCCTTTGTTATGTCCTAGTAAGTAGGACATAACATTACACGCTTTTGACGCTTATACACCGATATAAGGCTCTCTCCAGTCTATAGTACCTCAATGTGCCGCACGTTGACAAGTTAAATCACGCTTCAAGCAGAGTAGACAGAATCTATTGTGCTTCAAGTGTAGGAGTGGGTTGCACCAGAGGCGTAGTTATAGTTAAGGTTAAGGTTACTGTCAAATTTGACATTTCATTTGACATTTTGTTATGGGTAAAGTTAAATTTATAGTTAAAGTAAGTTGGTGCAACCCACCCTTAGTGTATACGTAGGTACACATATTTTTACCAATGAATAAGGAAACAGATGGAAGCGACATAACTACAAAAAAGTTTTGGCCGGCGCCATATTGCCAAGAACTAAACATGGCGGTCTATAGTGATGGGACACTCGGTTGATATTTGTCGAGGATATCGATAAGTAAGATGTTATAAGTGAGCTATTAAGGTTAAAATCTTTTAAATAAATGATCAGATTCTTCATCTTATATTTTTTAAATTCGATAAAAAAGTACATCACTAAACGTCAAATCTACTAATTTCTATGTTGAATAAATATCGAAAATCAAGCCATGTTATATTCTATTCTATCACAAATCTTATTTATTGTCTAATTATTAACTGAATTAGCACATACGAAGTCAAGCCATCGGTAAAATAACAAAAATTTTAGTAAAAATATTAACGTACCGATCCAAGGACAAACTTTTTTAAATTTGTTCACTTTTTTGACGGACTATAAATTAATTTTTAAAAAAGCAAATTGGTCGAAAAATTTGACCGATATATCGATATTTTTTTCGCGATATATCGAGACCGATATTGATATTTTTCCAAATCTCGAGATTGTTGCTCTATTTCGCTAGGTATCATAGACAATATAATCTTCCATACCTATCATGGACGATTAATCAATCAAGAACAAATCAAGAAAAACGAATAGCATATCAGCCACGACACGAATTTCGCGTTATGGTCCTCAGAACGCGTCGTGGCCATTTTCATTAGAGCCACGACGCGAATTTCGCGTCGTGGCTGTTTCACTGTGACCACAACGCGTTGTGAGCCATTTTTTCGCTCATTGAGCGATTTCGGTCTTTGAGCGTAACATATAATATACTGAGACTAGGTATATTAACTTTATGGCTCGGCGCAGCGCAAAATGCGTATATTTATAGCACACTATTGACGGTTCGGGTCGCAACTCGCATCGCATTGACGGATTTTAACGCTCACTAGTCACTGTGCCAGAGCATGCCGGGGCGAGTCGGCGCGCAGCGCATTCACAAATTTTGAGTTCAGTGTGCTGCCGGTAGTATCCTTAGCTTCGGGCTAAGTACCACTATGGATAGCTCTGACGAAGAGCTGTGATGAAGTCCGTCGTCGCCGAAGTTTGCCGGGACCCGGGGTGCATCGCAGTGACGGAAATCCGCCGCATGATAGCACAGTTGATAATGAAAAATCAGCGCCGATGAGCCCCGGCACAGTGAGCGATACGCGCATCCTCTTCCATACAAATTGTATGGAGGCGGATTTTTGAGCTGAGCCCGACATAGTTTGCTTACTCCTTTAAAGGTGGGTGACTGACTTCTGATCAACGTTACGCGGTGTAAGAGCCAGTCCACACGGCGCGTTGCGTCGACGCAGCGGTGCCGTTGCGTTGTTTTACATACAAATAACCAGGGTGTTCGTCGTCGTCGTCGCAACGCACGTACATCAGCCCCCGAGACGAAGAGGGAGGGGGTGTTGACGTTAAGACTGCTTCGTAATAACGCTGTGATCACGTAGCGCCCGTGTGGCCGGCTATGCGTCAAACGGAAGCGCTGCGTCAACGCAACGCGCCGTGTGGACTGGCTCTAATCATGTAACTTATTATAATTACACAGCGAGCATTCGTGCAGTTAGTACCACGACGACGATTGATCGAAATACGGTCCGAATTATATATTATTTACTTATATAATTACCATTTTTAAGAAAATTTATGAAGATATAATAGTATTTCCTGTATTTGACATAAGAACACTACAGAATACTATAAAATAGTGCAATACATTTTAAAATGATTAGGGAGAAATAAAATTGGAATAAACCAGAAAGTAATATTTTAATAAAGTGTCAACATTATTTTAATGTTATGATATTACACAACTAGAGATGGGCGATGGGTAAATACCCAATCTACCCACCTGGGTATTTACCGGGTAGATTGGGTATTTACCGGGTAGATTGGGTAAATACCCAAAAATGGTGGGTATTTATAATTCAGCGTACGTTTTCACATATATTTTTTAGTAAATCCTTAGTAAAACCTCCATTAAATAATGCAAATTTGGTCACTAGTTCGTAACTGTTCGAATAAACCCCTTTAAGTCTTAAACTAATGTATGTTTGCAATACAAAACCATGTTTTTCATGAATTTCGGCCGCATGTCACGCTGTGTTTTTGAACTTTTTTCGTAAATTTTGGTTTTGTATGTGTGATATTAATATTCTTTAAAGTATACTGCCTTTTAATGGTGATAAAGTTTTGGGAATTGAGTAAATCGTCTTAGTGGACGCCTTCATCGTTAAGGGAAACACGCGTGCGAAATTTCAAAACATTCATCCCTCCTTTAGGGTAAACTTTGAAAAATTCTCATATATTTTTTATTTTATTTATTTAACATTTATTGCACACAAGACACTATTCACATAGACATTGACATAGAAAGACGACACAAAGGAACTGCTTATTTCAAAAGAAATATACATAGGTTCTCGTAATTCAATATTTGTTAGTAATTGTAGGCACTTAATACGAAATATTGTTGTGTAATTGTGTCTAAGAAATTATAAGGTTCCACTAACTAACCTTGAGCCTATACTATTACAACCTCAAGGTATAAAACCTCTTTGAGGTAAGAATTTTGTGAAATACAATTATAGTGGATGCCTACTTTATTAGAGGAACACGTGTGCAAAATCTTGTTTCCTATATAACCAGTACACAATGTCACGATGACCCACTGCAGGCCACGCCATTGCGCGCCACGCCTGAAAATCGTCCGCCATCATACACCATTACTCCGTTTACACAATGGCGATGGCTAGTAGTGGGCCAGTATGGTCAATTGTGAAGAGGCACCTTTACAGTCTTGACACCTATATATTATGTACATGCAAATTAATGTATTATGTAAATGAGTACTGTTTTTGTATAAACGCAACTAATGATCAAATATAAAAAGTTCTTGGCCTGTGCGTTACTTAAAAGAAAAAATTCCCTTTTAACCGTGGGAGAGCGATTCTTCGGTACGAATGGGTCGACTCCGAAAAAACCGGCGTGAAACAGCGCTTGCACTGTGTTTCCTTCAACACGCAAAAGAGAATGCCGATCTTATGACATGTCCTCATGTCGTCCAACTCGACCCTTTATGATGAGGGCGGAAACCGCCAACCGGTATGGTTGGTTATGGTAACGAAGTATGAGCGTCATGTCGGATATTCGGTTTTATCAGCGCTCAGTGCAAGTAGCTCCAGTGAGTGCTCCAGAGTTGGCTCCGGTCTTTACGCGTCTTTTTTGGCTCAACTATCCTACTCACATAGTTTCGACTTCTTGAAAGACAGCTTTTTGAGAACCCGATACTTAAAAAATGTGACCGTTCCAATTCTTCCAACAGCAGATCAATCGCTATAGCCTTCTCGAAGATGATGGAGTCCATCACCAATAGCCAGCCCCTTCGACACTTGGATGCTCAGGGATTACTAAGGCTCGGCTCGGCTCTCTTGGCGTATCTAAATCATCGTTGGCTCAGGTGATTAAAACTATGGATACCCATAGTTTCAATCGCCTTAATACTAGCTGTCAGTTTGGATATATACAATTTCACTATTGTCTAAGATTCCATACATCCAAGAAATAATGCAAGAGGGTCACAAGTTTCTTAGCAGTCGTAGTTGATGGTGAATGCTCTGATACTCTATCTGTTGACGCTGGTATCCCTCAGGGCTGTGTGCTATCACCTACCCTATTCATACAGCATATCAATGACATGTTACAGACCAACGGCATTCATTGCTATGCATATGATAGTACAGATAATGTGACTTCTCGCATATTTCTCGGGGTGGAATGGGGTAGACGTAACTCAGTCTAATTTAACCGCACCAAAACACAAGTCAGCGCGTTCACCACAAAAATGTCACCAATGGTATATCCTCGTTTAAGGGAACCACTTTAACAATCTTCCCCAGCATGAAAATTGGCGTAAACATTTCACCAAAAATACTAAAAGAGCTACCAGAAAGTAGAATCAAATATCTCACACAAATCCGCGTGTATTTAAAAAAAAAATTGTCCCCCCGCAATGTAAAGTAGAGATTATAATATTAATCCTCAAACCCGGAAAAGATCCATAGGATGAAAAATCTCACCGGCCTATAAGTCTTCTGCCAGTGCCCTCCAAGGTCTTAGAAATACTCTTCCTGAAACGCATGATGCCAGAAATCAGAGCGAGTAAACTGTTATCCGATCACCAATTCGGGCAAGCCAAGCGCATGGGACCGTGGAGCAGGTACACAGACTGGTAGAAGAAATTCAAAAAGCTTTTGAAAGCAAATCTTACTATTTTTCTGGACATATCACAGGCCTTTGATCGATTATGGCATCTTGGACTGTTGTATAAAGTTCGTAAAAAGCCACCCTTAAACTTCTACCTCTTTATAAACGCATATCTCAGCAATAGATATTTCTATGTTGAGTACGGAGATAATGTCACATGTCTCCATGAAATCGAAGCAGGAGTGCCGCAAGGCAGTATATTGGGCCCTTATCTCTACCTTCTAAACACATTAGACCTTCCAAGTACTGATGAAGCTCTGACATATTCATACGCAGATGACACAGCAATCCTCGCAGTAGACCAAACAGCCCATGGAGCATCGGCAAAATTGCAAAGAACCTTAAACGAAATATCATAGTGGTTAAAAGATTGGAGGATAAAAGCCAACGAGAATAAATATGTCCATGTAACTTTCACATTAAGACACGAAACATGTCCAGAAGTAGAACTTAATCGGATAAAAATACCACAGTTAAACGATGTTAGATACTTTATCTCGACAGGCGATTAACATGGAGAACACATACATGGAACAAAAGAAAGGCTTTAGACAAGCAGCTACGAAAGCTTTACTGGCTGATAAAATAAACTTATTTTGTATAAAAGCATACTCAAACCCATCTGGACATATGGGATGCAGTTGTGGGGCACAACCTCCACATCAAACACAGAAATTCTACAACGATTCCAATCTAAAACCCTGCGTTCAATAACTGGAGCCCCATATCATGTTACGAATAGCCAAACCTACAATGATCTAAAAATCAAGTATGTAAAAGAGTAAATTAAAAACTCCCTTCAAAACTATTGTAAAAGGATAAAATGACATCCCAATATATTGGCAAAAAAATTGATAAAAACTCTACCAAACCAAACATTCAAAAGATTAAAAAGACGAGCCCCACAAAATCTTCTGTAAATAAAGATAAATAGTAAATATATAGACGCATCAATGGATGCGTGCCATACAAAGAAGAAATTCAAAACGACTAGTTCAATGTCTAGAAGTCAGATCGCTAGCAGAATGAGAAGTTAAAAAAATCAGAAGCAAATCAAAGCAAATCAGGTTTTATATAAGATAGGACGTGTTATATGTATAAATAATAAAAAATTATACCTACATATTTTTTTATATCATTTCTTCAACCAGGTACTTATAAATTGTCTATTTTAAAAGTAATTTTCAAGGGTCTTCTAATATTTTTCTAATATTTTTTTAAATATTTTAAAGGTTTTTTAAATATTTTGAATTATTAATAAAATAATAGAATGTAAATAAAAAAAATCGGCCAAGTACGAGTCGGACTCGCGCACGAAGGGTTCCGTACCATTATAGAGGAAAAATTAGGACAAAATTTGTGTTTTTTGTATGGCAGCCCCTCTTAATTTTTTTATTTTATATTAATATTAATATTAAATATTAAAGTTAACATCCATCTAAAGACTGTGTAAAAATTCAAGTACCTACATTTTGCTATTATTGATAAGATAGCAGAAAAGGCCAAAAAAAACACGTTTGTTGTATGGGAACCCCCCCCAAAAATTTTAATTTTTGGGGGGGGTTCCCCCCCTTAAATATTAATTTTATTTTGCTTTTAGTATTTGTTTTTATAGTGGCAACGGATATACACAATCTGTGAAAATTTCAACTCTCTAGCTATTACCGTTCTTGAGGTGGTTGTGACTTAAGTATTGAATTTTATCTACCCGCCCTTTTGGGTAGATACGGGTATTTACCGGGTACGTGAGGGTAAATACCGGGTAGATGGGTAAATACCCAGGTACGTGCCCATCTCTATACACAACATACATTTAAAGTATTTAATACTTCTGGATGATACTTAGAATATAATTCATATACTATGTACTAACTAGCTTTGACCTTCGCAGGCGTCGCGTCCCCATTATCGTCTTGCTTCCTTTTCCGCCCCTGTCGCCCTTTGAAGTTCTTTCCTCTGTTCTGTTTGAAATTCTTCTGATTCTTGCGCCTTTTAGCCATTTCCTCGACAGTCTTTTCCAGATAATTCTTTTCTTCTTCGCCTTCTAGAAGTTTGAACACAACATCTGTGTCACAGATCCGTAATTTGCCTTCGGGAATTTTCTCTGCCACTTGCTTTGCACTGTTCTCCTTTGCAAATCTTATCCAACCTTCTGGATCGCCAACCTTGAAGTCTATAAACGCTATCTCTTCCCCTGTAAAAACAATAAGAAAAATTAGCTTACAGTTTACCACATTTGTGGGATTTCTCTTTAGATTTAATATTTAGATTCATAATAATAAAATTCAATAAGTACATTTACAGGATTTTTATTACGGTAACTTTTATAATTAAAAAAAATTGAGTATGGCTTTCAGATGCATGTAATTTTTACGAGTGTTTGGTTTCAAATTCAACTGAGTTAGGGCGAAGCCAAACGAGCGTAATTTGTGAGTCGCAGAATTTCTGCCGGGCAGAATTCTGCTGCATTCAGTTTCATACAAAAGTTATGTTTGATTTACACGAGCGTAATTTTGTTAGTCGTGATTTGTATGAAAAAAATTCTGCCCGGCAGAAATTCTGCGGCTCACGACTCACAAATTACGCTCGTTTGGCTTCGCCCTAAATATTTTAGTACATAATATGGCTCAGCGCAGACGACAGACTATCCGCGACGCACTTTTTAGTCTGTGGAAATAGAACCTATGAACTTATGTAATTTGAATATTATGCAGTACCGCCCCGGACTTTTTGCGCGTCGTGTGCGTTACTGCATATAATTGCATAGGTTCTATTTTCACAGACTAAAAAGTGCGTCACGGATAGTCTGTCGTCTGCGCTGCGCCTATATGTAATAAAAATCTATCATTGAGGGACTGTACAAGCGGATTTTTAAAATTTTGTATATTTCTCGAAATTTAAAGAAAAAAAATTTTCGCGCCGTTTCCGATTCTTCTTTTTTTCACTCGTCATAACCCGTCATTATATATGCTCATATAAAATGACGGGCGTAAGTGCGCGTTCAGACGCGAGTTTTTTCAATATTTTTGAGGTTTTCTGCTAAATTACATAAAGCTTATTTTCATACATTTCCACAAACCGCGTACGCGCAGAAAAAGCGCACGTGTCATAAGTGCTAAGAGTGAAAACGATGTTTTTGTGCATTGAATGTTGTGACAAAATGAAATCATACCTAAAGTATCTAAGGATTCCTTCAAGTCTTCTCTCTTCATCTTTTCATTAGACTGGGTGAAATGTAGAACTGTGCCTGTGGGGAGTTTGAAGTCATCTTTCTCCTCATTTGCCTGGAAAATCATTAAATTTAATTAATACTTGGATTTAAGCATAAAAACCAAGTGCGTGTCGTGCCACGCGCAATATAGGGTTCCGTAGTACCACTAGTTTTTGATAATTTTTGTACGGTCAATGAATGCACATAATATTTTATAACGTGTTTCACACTAATAACAGAATCATCTCAGTTACGTTCAAAGGAATTTTAACAAAAAGTTCCTTTGTTCTTCTCTGAATACATTTTTTTAGTTGATCGACTATTACTCAATAACTTATGAAGTCTTCTTAGCCGTCATCATTTTCCTTTTAAATTCAGTATATTTCCTACTCCCGTGAATTTTTTTACATTACCAGAAGCAACCGTTTGGCTGGTAGAAGGAGGGGACACTGGACTCTTAAAGATTTTTTAATCGTTATCGGAAAATGATCTATGAATACTCGTAATATTTAAAAAAAACTTATCCAACGACACCTCAGTCCCCACAGGTGGACGCGATAAAAAAATCACCCCGCCATTGATGTGTAGCGTAAAATAAATATTTTTTAAGTTTTTATAACATACCATTTTGTCTGCGTCATTAAGATGTACATTCATGCCGAATTACGGCTTTGTAGGCCCTACAATCTCTGAGCAAAACCGCAGACAGACAGACGGACGGACGGACAAACAGACGGATGGACAGACCGAAACTACAAGAGTTCCTTGTTGAATATGGAACCCTAAAAAGGATATTTTTATTAAAAATTTTCATGATGTATTCAACTAATCTAAATATATAAAACTCAAAGGTGACTGATTGACATAGTGATCTATCAACGCACAGCCCAAACCACTGGACGGATCAGGCAGAAATTTGGCATGCAGGTAGATGTTATGACGTAGGCATCTGCTAAGAAAGGATTTTGATAAATTCCAACCCCAAGGGGTTCAAATAGGGGATGAAAGTTTGTATATAATAATACTTCTTAACGCGAGCGAAGCCGCGGGCAAAAGCTCGTATAATATAGAAGTCAAAAGTAATTCTTTTCAGCTCTATTACTTGCTTAGTAAACTCTTATAACAGGGGTTCCCAAACTTATTTGTCTACTGCCAACAAATTATGTTTTAAAATTTATCCAGATAAAATAAGCCCAAGCCTCTACACAACACCCCCATTCTTTTTCTGGGTCCCACACCACACCTTCAGCGCACACAAGGGGGCGTTATCGCCCACTTTTGGAAAGGCTGTCTTATAAGGACACATACACGCCCTGTATTACCACTTTGTTTTGTTACACCCTGAATTAAATCACATACTTAGTGAGATTGGATTTAAGTACCCCTGATATATTTTAAGTAATACGAGGGCTGCTATTTATGTATCCGGAATTAAAAAAAGAAACAAACATATATCATTTAATATGGTTTTATTGCTTTTCAAAATATTCGCCGCGATGATCGACACACTTTTGCATACACTGGAACCAATTTTCATAGCACTTTTTCCATTCTGATTGAGGTATCTCCAAAACGTGCATTTTGAACGCATCAACAGCCTCTTCGCGGCTCGAAAAACGTTGACCACGTAATTTGTTCTTCGCGTATGGAAATAAAAAGAAATCGTTAGGTGCCAAATCAGGGCTGTACGGCGGATGACCAGTCAATTCGATCTTTTGACCCTCCAAAAACTGAGTTGTTTCAGCTGAGGTGTGACAGCTAGCATCGTCGTGATGTAATATGATTCTGCGTTGTCGGTTGTCCTTTCTTATTTCTTCAAAGACTTCTGGTAAACAAATGGTCGTATACCATTCAGAATTAACCGTTTTACGATTCTCTAATGGCACTGTAGCCACATGTCCATTAATTCCAAAAAAACAGGCGACCATTTGCTTCAAAGTACTTTTTGCACGAGTAACTTTTGTTGGTTTCGGCTCATCTTGGAACACCCACATCGTTGACTGTTGTTTAGTTTCGGGGTCATATGCATAGATCCAAGATTCATCACCTGTGTAGATATTATAAACGGCTATTGACGTACCACGGTTGTATTTTTTTATCATTTTTTTGCACCAATCGACACGAGCCCGTTTTTGATCGATTGTCAAGTTGTGCGGAATCCAACGCGAACATATTTTTTTTACAGCCAAATGTTCGTGTAATATCTTATGTATGCTCGTCATACTTATGCCTAAGGACGCCTCTATCTCGCGATATGTAACATGACGATCACGCATTATTAGTTCCCGCACAGCATCTATATTTTGTGGGACAACAGCTGTTTTTGGGCGACCTTCCTTATTTTCATCCGTGAGCATAGACCGCCCACGATTAAACTCACTGTACCAGTGATAAACAGTGGTTTTTGATGGTGCTTCATCTCCAAAAGTTGCGGTGAGTTGAATAAAGCACTGTTGTTGATTTAGCCCACGCCGAAAATCGTAGTAAATCATTGCACGAAAATGTTCACGCGTTAAATCCATGGCAAATGAAGACACGCAATTTTCAAAATGACGCCACAATGGAAAAATAATTGACAGTCACATGAAACAAAATGTAGGCCGTGTTCGTCAGCGTAATTTTTAGCGCATTCGCTGCAAAACCTAGTTATTGCGCATGTCCAAATCATGTCATGCCATGGCAACGACAACTGTTTACGACTTGACATTTAACCCAATTGCAATTTGTTGGTGGCGTTGCAATGAACAAACCAGTGGGAGGGCCATGCTTTGGCACGAATGGGCCGGCTCGACCGGATATATACCACGCTCTCACAGAAAACCGGCGTGAAACAGCGCTTGCGCTGTGTTTCACCGAGTGAGTGAGTTTACCGGAGGCCCAATCCCCTACCCTATTCCCTTCCCTACCTTCCCCTATTCCCTTCCCTTCCCATCCCTACCCTCCCCTGTTACCCTATTCCCTCTTAAAAGGCCGGCAACGCACCTTCATCTCTTCTGATGCTACGAGTGTCCATGGGTGACGGAAGTTGCTTTCCATCAGGTGACCCGTTTGCTCGTTTGCCCTCTTATTTCATAAAATAAAAACAATTAAATTTTTAAAATTTTCCAAGTAATCCATATCCATATTTTCCAAAATAAAATAATCAAACACTATCATAGTGTTAAACACGGACGTAAAAAAAATACGGACGGATCGCCATTAAGAAATGAGTGAAGCACCCTTAATAAGCCCAGGCGATCATATGTACACATCTTGCACAAACACTAGCACTGTAATAAGCCGATCGTACCGCCATTACGCAATTAGACTGCATCGCGGTGACACATCTTTGTCATTCATAAATAAAAATAAATATGCCATCTTGTGTTGTAAAATGGTGCAAGAACAATACAACTTTACACAAAAAACATCAAGGAATAATATTTCATAGGTAAGATAACATATTTTTAAAGTATTTTGATAAAATAATGTAAATATTAATTCAACTTCAACAGGTCAGTAATGTCCATAACAAAGTGGGGAAATTTTCCCCAAACCGGGGAAAATTTTAAATTATTTTTAAATAATCAAATAATTTTATTGTCTTTTATTAGTGTCATGTAAGTATTTAGCATACTATTAACCAGTAATTAGGCAGGAATACAATAATAGGGGTGTAGACAGTAAACGAAATCTAATACAAATTATTGTTTTTTTGAGAGTTTGTATTATAGAATTACCGAAAATGGACATATTTTACTTAATAACTTTATAATATTTTTTTATATTTAATAAGTGATTTTTTTTATTGAAATAAGAGTGTATTTATTTTTATACATATTTTTAGGTGTAACAAAATACTTATGTACTATCAGAGAAGTTGATTCCTATGCAAATCGGGGACATAAGTAGTTTGGTTGCGTTACGTTAAACCCAGCCGACAGATCACAATTAACATTGAATTGACATAAGTATTCGACCAAATAACGTTGGTCTGTCAGTTGCATAGGAATCAACTTCCTTGATGGTACATCTGTAAAATAAATATATTTCCTAAAAATAGTCTACACCCCTATTAATTTCTTAATTTACAAAAGTGGATATAACTGTTGTTTGACGACCTCTGTGGCTCAGTGGGTGGGCTGTCGGTGTTTCAAGCCGGGGGTCGCGGGTTCGAATCCTGCCGACGGAACAAAAAGTTTTCAAAGTTGCTGGGTCATGGGTGTGTATTAAATATGTGTATCATATAATAAAAATCTTAAATATATGTATAGTATAACAGTATTAAATATATTTCCGTTGTCTGGTAACACAAGTCCTTCAGGTACTTAGCACGGGGTTAGACTGACGTGGCGTAAGCGTCCATAGATAAAATTGTTGTCTTAGATTTCCTTCAGTAGTAGGGGAGGAAAGGTGCTATTGGTGTAGTCACCCGAGCGTCATTGAGACCTAGTAGGAATGAAAATATTGAATGGACCTCTAGACCAGGAATAAATTTAACACCATGTTAGGTGATTTGATTTGACGTTAGCGCATGGTAGAACTCTCGATAGCTCTAACAGGCCGTTAACTGATTTAACAAGCCATTATTTATTTAAAATTACTTGATTGTTTGATGAAACGGGTTATGGGACTTAAGTATCTTATATCTTTTCGTATACAGGTTTCTTATATAGGTTTCGGGGGCGATAAATCTGTCTAGCTAGGAATTATTTTTAGAAAATGTCATTTTATTCGTGTTTTATCGAATACCGAGCAAAGCTCGGTCAAATAGCTAGTAATAATTTTATTATTGTAAATGTTTGTACATAATCATTATTACTAATAATGTTATGTAAATAATATACTTCTCTGTACGTAACATGTGTTTTTTTTCTATCTATAGTGTCATAAAAATAATATTTTCATTATGACATCTTTAACAACCGCTTACATTTCTGAAGCAAAAAAAAACATAAAAATATGTTTAAGTATAAAAAATACATTTAACTTGTCTGAGTTTACAAAATTTAAAAGTAGGGAAATTTATAATTTATATGGCAACCCTCATATCACGCACACGTCCTACACGGGCGGCCATAACTAGGCTTCACTCGTGATTAGAGAAGGTTACGTCCGTACTTTTTTTACGTCTGTGGTGTTAAATAAATTATTTGTGCGGCTGTTAGACAATTTTGGCTTATGTATAAATTATGTTTAGCTTTTATTATTTTAATCATGAATAAACAATTAAGACGTTGTTTACGACTTGACCAGCAACTTGTTATGGCGTTGCCATGACATCTTTTGGACATGCGCAATAAAAGGTTTGTCCAAAAATACGCCGACGAACACGGCCGTATTCTTCAACCAAAGAGTTCTATTTTCAAATGTTGTAATTACTTTTTAAATATTGTTCTTGTAAGTGGCCAGTTCCGGATACATAAATAGCAGCCCTCGTACTAGATGACGCCCGCGCGTATCGCACTGGAACAGTACATTTTTCCATAAAGAAAACTCTCCAATGCTAAACTTGGCTCAGCCATGTATGCGTGAAGAGGTAACAGTCACACAGACATTTTAGTCCTTACCATAAAGTTAATATACCTAGCGGAATAGACAAACGGTATCGGTAATTGAAAGACATTTAAAAAGTAGAAACATTGTTGGAAGAATGACTCTGATAGCTTAAAAATTCACCAAGATATGACAATTCAAATATCTCATAAAAAAGACCTGCCCGAAACGCTCCATACAAAGTGCTACGAAAGTATGACGTCAGTCTTTCGTAGTTTGTACGCATCGGGAGACAAATTTGTTTGACAGGTATATTAAATATTGCATTTATAAAAGTGGTTTCATAACAAAAGTTGCTTTTAATTGCATAAGTTATTGAATCGTATACAAATATTGAGAAATTTAATTGAAAAAAATTCAACTTGAATATCCAACTTTGAAGGCGCATAACAAAAAAATACAAATGCTATCAAGCTGAAATTTTGGGAACCCTTATTTTTTACCGTGATTTCTTTATTTTATTAACAAAATTCGCTAATCTTTGACCTTGTCATCATCCCTATTGTAGGGGGTGAGCAAAAAGGGTGAGCGGCGTTATAGAATCGCCGATGAAAATGTATGGAATTGACATAAGCGTTCGTTAATATGACGTTGACGTTCGACTCGTCTAATGTCAATTCCATTTTGATCGGCGATTCTATAACGAAGCGAAAACGTAAAAATTTCGGCTAAATGGCCTGAGCTGTCAAACGAAACCAAAATTGAATAAATCACACATATTTATTGTGTACACACGTACAAATCTATTTACGTGTGTGAAAATGATGTTCCTTAATACATTATATATTTTTCTTAGAGCTCAAATTGTCAACGTGCTGATAAGTGCAGACCGACTGTCAAAACAGATAAAATGGTTCTGCTGTCATGTATCACACGTCTCTTTCTACAACGCAGTGTTACTGATAGTGACATCATGCTTGCTCAGCTCTTTTTTTCTCTTCTTAAGGTATACTAACTTTATGGTCCCTACTTACATCTTTATCTTTATTTTTCTTTTCCTTTTTTTCCTTCCTGGTAGCATATTCTTCTTGCTTCTGTTGGAGGTAGTTCTCTTGCCAGAGGATGATGAGATCTGTGTCATTATATTTCACATCTTTTGCCTCCATGAATTTTGTGGCCTGTAATTTTAAAATAATTCATCATATAAGTGATGTTAGCAAAATTAATGGTTTTCAAAAATGTATGAAAAGGTGCGCCTGCTAAATGCTTTAATAGCCTGATCTTTAAGATGCCTTGTGGTAAGTGTTAATAAAACTTGTACAATACATCTCTTATTTGTTGCACATAAGCACATTCAAAGTCTGACATCCCACAACACGAGGTAACAACACTTACATTTCATGATGAAGTTGTTATTTTGCATCACATGGTGGCCCATCCATTTACAAGTTACTCATCTCACAAAGTTCAAATTGTTAGTAAAACGAAAGAATAAATTACCTGTTCCTTAGTTTTGAATGTTGCAAATACAGATCCTTTAAATATTCGCTTCTTTGTTTGCCTGTCCTGGTATTTCCTCATAACGATATTCTCCACTTCATCGTATTGCTTAAAGAATTTCATCAGCTCATCCAATGAGATATCCTTGGGGAACCCTTTGGCGTAGATAGTCCGAGCGAGAAGCTCCTTGCGTCTCTCCTCATTCATCTCTGGCAACGGCATTTCAGGGCTCCTACGAATCTTTTTATTGTCATCTGAAACCTGACACAGGACATATTATGGATAGGATAAGCCTTAATTCACAACAAATATTTTACATTTACAAATTACACTAAAATTTTATTTTGTTGTTGGTTGTCTTAAGACATAGGCCTCTTGCTGAATCCAGATTATGCCACATAGTCCCGTCTTTGCAATCTCTTCTCTACTTCTCACTATGGATTAAGGCTTCGGCAAACCTACTGACACAGTAACGCGGGATGGGAGCGTATGCAACGCGAAACTGGTGTGCACACCTGCGCGACTACGATGCCGTAGATTCTTCCCGCTCTGCTGACACGAACCTCCCGCGTTACAGACGCTCCCGCTTCGCAGTCGCTTTTGTCGCGTAGGTTTGGCCGAAGCTTTACAGCAGTAGTGCCGAACCGGTAGCTCACTGGCACCTGGTAGCCCGCGGCCTGTTATCTAGGCACCCGCGAAAAATATGGGTCAAATAAATTACCCAGTTCACCATCAAAACTAGGTAGGAAACACAGAAACAATAACTTGCTGACTCCAGAACAATAATATGGCAATATAGATCAATCATCTATTAAGACAATAAAGGAAATGGTAAACTCTGACAAAAGTGTTATTGAAAAGTATGATTATATCGATGTGCAGCTATCAAATTTCAGGAATGTAAAGACATTTAAAAGCCCGATACTTAGTGAGAAGACAATCAAGCTACTAGAGAAGAGGAAAGCAGTATTGTCAATCAAATCAGATAGCAAAGAGAACCAAAATAAAATATCAAGCCTCAGCAAGCAGATACGAGAAAATATACGGAGAGACAGATAAGCAAGGTCGAAAAAACTAGAAGAGGTAATTAAAAAAACAGGCGAAACGAGAAAAGCCTTCAGAGAACTAAGAGAAATGGGAATGGAATGGATACCCAATCTAAGATGTAAGAAATCCAAACAAGTGACAAACCACAGAGAAATCCACCAACTAGCTACGGATTACTACAGATCAGTCAGACAAGGGGACCCATTATCCCTCAAGCTGTTTAACGCCATGCTGAAAGACATATTTAGAAAACTGGATTGAGTAAACTATGGCCTCAATATCAACGGTAACAGACTCAATCACTTGAGATTCGCAGATGACAACATCCTACTCGAGGAAGACCCTAGATAACTGTAGTGCATGGTCAAGGAGCTTGCGGAAAAGAGCAGAGTCGTAGGCCTGAAAATGAATGCTGAAAAAACAAAGCTAATGACCAATACTACAGAAGCCACCATAGCAGTCAACTGAACCCAGCTTGAGTATGTAGCATAATGTCTATTTACTATTTAGGACTAATTATATCTCCACAAGATCCAATGAAAAGCGAAATAAATAATGTAAAAATAACAGATATAAGTGTAAAAAGTTTTCAGGGGACAAAAAACAAAATCTTTGTAATTTCATAAGAATTTTTAAATAAAAAGGTATTATGCTTCTCCTGACAAGTTTTCTGAATTACGCTGTACTTTTACTTAAGCTACAACTATTTTTATATTATCTATTTAGTTAATGTTATAGATACAATATAATATTCCAGGCATTAAGACAAATTTAGTTTAATCACAAGTTTGATTTGTTTTTATTGAATATTCCAATTTTAACATTGTTTAACAATTGACAATTTAACTCACTTCAAGAAGTCCAGATGTGGATTTCAGTAAAGAGGCTGCAATCACTTCAGTGTCGGTGGTGAGCTTGGCGAGACGGTTAAACTTGATTAAAATCTCCAGCGGGACCCAGCCATCATCGAGCTTTACTTGCTCCCGGAGGAATTTGTCTCTTGGCAAGTTCACGTCTCCTGTAATAGAGACATTATAGAATGTATTGATGAAAACTGAGCTGTGTCCTAAGGGCCGATTCACACCGAATGGAAGCACAGCGGTGTGCATTTTCAGTGCCATAATATGATTTTAAACTTTATCTTCATTGTTGTAATACATAGTATCTCTTGAGAAACTTGGAACGTCATGTGGCCGGGATTTCTCAAGCGATATTGTGTGTATTACAATAATGAAGATAAAGTTTAAAATTGTATGACACTGAAAGTGTTCGCCGCTGCGTTGTCATTCTGGTGTGTATCGGCCCTAAATGAATAACAAATCACATTAATACCTCGATCGTGAAAATCACAGACACAATAGATTTTCAATTTTTATGCGGCACCTGCGCTTGCCGCCGCTTGAGACTTGATGGGTTAGGGTCAATTTATAATAGAGCAGAGTCGAAGCGCAGCGATGTGAATTCCCAAAAACTGTACACAGAAAATTCAACCTTTTCTTTTTTTTAAAGGTCTCAGATGTAATTAATGTGTGAGTTATGGCTTCGGAGTTAAGGTTGGATTTGCTATGTTCAGTTTAGATACTTCGCTTTGATGCACTTCAACTCTGCGCTAATATAATTTGACACTTAATAATCAAACAAATTTTTGTGCAGCCAACAGTACATGATTATGAGAGTAATATGTAGCTGACATCGCTTTCATCAATTTCACATTTTTCACATTCACATTTTGGCAGATTCTGATTCCATAAAAAAAATAGTAATGTCTAGCAGGTGTGAACTGTACATAAAATTTTATGAAAACGTCTTATCTGTATGAAGAATGAATAGACAGACACTTTTGTATTAACAAGTAATAGTAAGTACTTATTAAATTCATCAAGCCCCATATGGTCACTGGTAACAGAGACACAATAGAAATTCTATTGTGTCTCGTTTTTCCACGATCGACGGGTTAATTGAGGTTATGAACACAACTATATTTTGAGTTCGTAATTTCATTAAGGTTGTGGGGCATGCAATGCATTTATTGATGCACTATACAACTTTATGTGGTTTGATACATTAGTAATGGGTTGCCTTCGCAAGATTTTGGTATAAGTAATGCAATATAACTTACCGAAGTAATATTCCACTTGGCGTATAATTGCGCTGTCTAGATCTGTTTCTTCATCAACATTACTTTCTTTGTTTTCTTGTCCGTTGCTTTCAGATGTGATTTCTTTTTCTTCCGTCATTTTGGGATGTTCGATCTGTAAAACGTGGTTAAATTACTGTTGATACTAATGAGAAGATAAGAGTCTCGTGTAAGCCTATTAGAATCAACTAATATCTTATTGTACATACCAATAATAGAGACCTCTCAAGTTATTCTTTACTTTTTCTATATTTTTATCGATTTTTTTACTAGAACATGTTTATTTTATTTAATCTAAACAAGTAACAAGACTGCACGTGGGAATCGATTTTTTTTAAATTGACAACTGACAATGACAACCCGGGATTTTTTTTCTTATAATGGCACTTTGGATAATGGCACTTTGGATATATGACCATGGCTAGTGTCGAGTATTATATTAAGGCGGGAAAACAACACTATAATGGCTGCGTTCCAGAAGACGTTAATTTTGACAAAAACGCTCAAAACGTCCCCTTCTGTCGTTCTCTTTGGCGACCGGGATCGTTTTGACGTCGGCCGGCTATGACGTCACTCATGACGTCATCATTTTCGCTCAAAACGACCCTTGACGAAGATGGGTCAAAGTGGGCGTTCTAGTTTTTTTTTAAATTTTAACGTAACTATGTCACGAAAGCCATGTTCGGAAAGTTTTCTGGGAGAGACTAGAGACAAAAAACTTTATATTATTTCATTACAAATAACATTTTAATTGAAATACATATTATATTAAATAACATTTAATAAAATATTTTGATTGGAAAAGAAATTGTTTTAAATGAAAGGTCAAATGATTTCTTTTAATTACTAATTTTCATCTCTCCTGTACCTGTTGACTTACTCGTACTTGACTTAGCATTACGCGGTATTGTTACCTAACGTTTATGTGACAATAGTCAATATTCAAAGTAGGTATTTGGTTTTGTTATTATAATATGATTCAATGTGAAAACTGAAACAAAATAAATTTAACTATATTTTTTAATATAGTTAAATTTTATTTTATATCAGTATGATTACTTCAGTAAAAAAAATGTAATAAGTACTAAAAACGAAACAAATATTATATTATGTATTTTATTTGTAAAATAAATGTAACTAAATATAAACAATTACTTTTATTTAGTTCTTTTTTTTAACTTTTCTCAAAACGCTCAAAACGATCCATTAAATCCGTTCCACTTGGGTTTGTATCACTGACGCTCACATGCTAGTGGAACGGGAAAAACTACGGTCTTGAGCGTGAGCTTTTTTAACGTCATCTGGAACGCGGGGAATAATACAAATACAATAGTCGTTTCATTTTTTTGCAGTTTGGCAGCTGACTGTCAACTTCATAATTGAGTGTCATGTTCAATAAAATCCTAACAATTTCTGTCAGAACTGGGATGTTATTGAACATAACACTCAATTATGAAGTTGACAGTCAGCTGCCAAACTGCGAAAAAATGAAACGAACACGGCTATTTTTTTCTAAGTAAATCGTCAGATCAGTCAGGTCCCAGTCCAAGTATAAAGTCAAAACAGTCAAGAAGACAAGTCGGTCGTTTCAATAAAGTGGTAGAAACTTTCGATGGAACACAAAAGTGATTTTTTCTGGATATTAAACACTTGACATTAGTTAAAGTTTACAACCTTGAGAGTGGCAACCCTAGTTTCCACCACATCTTTTGTCCTTTTCCTTCCTTTTCCTCCTATATAGCTATCTTTCTCGCTCGCACGATCCCCACCAGGTAGGTGGTCGAGCTGCAATGTCAGCTGCGACCTGTTCCTCATTGGCGTCAAGTTTCCCATCACGGGCGGTTCACTTCTGATAACTCATAATCATTATCAAAGTGCTACCGCAGATATTGGTAAGTCCTTTATAATACGTTTATTAATAGAGCTCTGAAACACATGAAAATATCCTTGTTCTAACGATTTTTGCCGTTCGATTTAGCCTTTTTGTGGTATTAAATTTCTTAAATATCAAAAAGGATTATAATTCTTTGTTTCAGAGAATATTTCTTATTTTGTGTCCTTTTTTATAGGTTTAATAATACATTATACTGAATGTACAAAGTGAATTAACTAGTTTATTAATAGTTTATTACTTTCGTTTTTTATGAAACACTTGTGGGTACCCACATCCGATTTTATTTTAGACAAGGCCCTTGTCCTTGAAACTTTTTCAATAGTTATTCTATTTTTAGATTTTTAACAACTACCCGCATTTTTTTTTTTTTTAATATTTCATAATGACTAATGAATAATTAATAGGTTAATGTTCGCTTTGCACTGACGTTCTTGTTTCTTATTTTAGCTATAATGGATGAGACTATCGCGAATGATAACCAACCTGTAGCCGGGCCATCTGGCACACAAAAAACGAAGAAAAGGCGTAGGGAATCCGTTACAAGTCGCTCTTCATCTAGTGATAGTAGTAGCTCTAGTTCTTCAGATTCAGATTTTCGACGCAAAAAGAAACGGTCGCACCGTAATTCTGTTAAAAAAGGGGGGGGCAAATCTATTCGCAAATATGATTTGTTACAAAAAGTTGCTAATGAGGTAGCCGATCTACGCAGACATATTTATGAAGGCGAACCTTGTGTAAATCAAAAAGAATTAAATAATACTAATTTTTATACGAACCCTAATTCTGGTGATTTGAATTTAAATGAAGATCAAATTTCTTTATTAAATATTAATGACTATGACATTTTTAATGATTGTGATAATTGCGATAATAATATTAATAACTCAAATGATACTGCTACTGCTAATAATGATTTTAATTTTGAATTACAAGTCAGATTGAAAGAGCCAGCAATACCTAGGGCTCCAGAAAATTACCTTAAAATGTTACAAAATTTTCAACATTTTGATAAAAATGAGTGGTTCGATGTCAGATATGCTGATGTGCAGAAACTTTATAATCACTTTCCGGGCTTCACCCAGTTAGAAGTAAATGATGAAATCAAAGCATATGACGCTCAGCGTCATCTTGCATATAATGATAAATGTTTCGGTGCTCTTTCCTTCTGTATTTTAAAGCAAAAAGAATTGTTGCAAGACAGTCTAAATAAACTCATCTCTTGGGCGCGAGATTGTAATAATGCGGTAAACGCTGACGACTTACATTCCAAAGTAGTCGAGTTATTTAATCAAGGCGATTATAATAAAGTAGCTTCGGACATGTTGCAGTTAGTTTGTGGGCACCGGGCTGAAACCATTCAAATGCGTCGAGATGTAATTTTAAAAAATGTGCGGGATCCGTTACTAAAATCGACATTACGTAAAATACCGCCCTCTAACGAACACATTTTTAATACGGGGCAACTGACCTCAGCTTTAGAAAAAGCAGGTGGGGTAAGAAAAGTTTTTCTCCCACTTCCAAAAAATAGCTCGAGACATGCCTCGCAGGCATCGAATAAAAATCAATTTCGCCCCCCGCAGGGGTTCGATATTAATAATCAAAGAGCACACCCACAGAGTGTAGCTCAAAGACAGCCCCCGCAGGGCTCGTCGTATAACCAACCCTCGCAGGGTTATTTTTACAGCAGACCCTCGCAGGGTACTTTTGGCTCTACTAGAGCTGGCAACAATAATAATACACGTGGTTCCTTTCGCCCCCGTGGCAACCCGCAACAAAATAAAAATAACCGGCAAGAATCAGCGACAGGAAATAAGAGACGTGGTCCACAAGACCCTCAATCAGGAAATAACAGACGACGATTCTGACTACTTCGAGGCGGGCCAACTAATACACTTTGCACAACGGTGGAAGCTTCTGGGAGCTCCTCGCACGTTACTCAAGGTAATCAGAGGGTACCGCATACCTTTTCAAAGCAGACCTCCTCTTTTTCTCCCCAAAAATCATGGACCCTTAGCGACTCCAGTGTCAGAGGCCATGTCCGAGAGCATATTTCAAATGATTCGACAAGGTGTGCTGGAGGAAGTACCTCATTCTCCGAGTTTTATCTCGACTATGTTCTTAGTCCCCAAAGGCGACGACACCAATCGGCCGATATTCAATTTAAAAAATCTGAATTATTACGTCGCAAAGCAGCCCTTCAAACTTGTCAACATTGCTCGAGTACAAAAGTTTCTCCAACCAAACGACTGGCTATGCAAAATAGACCTTTCACAAGCGTACTTCCACGTGCCAGTCGCATCCAGTCACAGACGATTTCTTCGGCTAATATACCGAGAGAAATTATTGCAAATGACAAGTCTACCGTTCGGTCTCAGTACAGCCCCAAAGATATTCGCAGCTCTCTCAAATTGGATAGCCCAGACACTAAGGGACGAAGGCATTCGAGTCCTAGTATACTTGGACGATTATCTATTCGTACATCAAAACCGCGAAATACTACACACTCACGTCCAAATCGCTTTGAAGCGGCTAAAATATCTGGGGTGGCAGATAAACTATCAAAAGTCAATAACGAGGCCTCAAAAGAACTTGGTATTTCTCGGTATCCTTTGGGACCCGTGGTTCAACAAAAAAATGTTACCCGACGAGAAAATACTGCAACTACAATCACGCCTAAGGGAAGTTCTGCGAGAACAGACAATTTCATCCAAAACCCTTCAGAGCGTAGTAGGCAGTTTGAACTTTGCGAGCTTTACAGTTCCTTACGGCAGGTTACACTTCAGAGAAACCCTAACATACCTCAACAAAGTTCTAAAAAAGGGAATAGATTTCGTGACATTGCCAAAAACGTCACAAAAAGAATTGAATTGGTGGTTAGAAAATTGTCACCGCGAATCGATGATTCACGTTCCACCCCCAGAACACTTTTTAACGACAGACGCATCAGACGTCGCGTGGGGAGCTCAGCTGGACAGACACAGTGTGTCAGGTCAGTGGACAGATCGGGAGAAAAAATTACATTGCAATCAAAAAGAGATGATTGCAATTCTCAGGGTTCTACAGACTTTCTGTCCACAACTGAGCAATTCCACAATTCTTGTACAATGCGACAACAAGACTGTGGTAGCGTTTCTTCGACGAGAAGGGGGAACCAAATCAGCTTCCTTGATGAAGCTGACAAAGCTTATATTTTGTCTCCTGGAGAGGCACAGCATTCACGTAGAAGCTCGTCATATCCCGGGCAAATACAACTGCCACGCCGACCATCTTTCTCGTCATCTGCCTCCTCCCGAATGGCACCTACTCCCCCAGGGCACAGAGAAAGTGTTCCAGAAGTTCGGAGTTCCCCTGATAGACCTATTCGCCTCGGAACGGGCGAAGGTGGTCATGAATTATGTGTCCCTAGACCAGAAGGACCACCTTGCCATGTTTCACGATGCCTTTTCCCAGGTGTGGAATTTTCCCATAGCATGGATATTCCCACCGCCGTACCTTATTCCGAAGGTCCTAGAACATCTGAACCGTGCACGAGGAATTTACCTCCTGGTAGTTCCTCGTTGGGAACGAGCGTTTTGGAGACCAGACCTGAAGGCGCGAGCAGTAGCACCGCCCTTCACCATAAAGAATCTTCCACAAGTTCTAATAGACACAGCAACAGGCCTACCACCTGCCAAAGTGCAAGAGATGGTAATAGAAGTGTGGAAATGTGGGGGTGGGCTCAGAGCCTAAGAGACTGGAATGAGGACCAGATTCAACTGCTCCAAGCCTCCTGGCGCCCATCGACAAGGAAAACGTATACAGCGGCTTGGAAGAGATGGCTAAAATGGTCAGAACAGCAGGGTATAAATCCGTTAGCACCATCAGGACAAATTCTTGCTCGTTACTTGGCAGATTTACATATTGTTGATGGGCTTGCTTATAACACAATTAATGTTCATAAATCCGTGGTAGCCACTTTAACCAACCCTAACAATGTAAGCAGTTTGAGCTCGCATTCACTAGTATGTCATGTATTAAAAGCTATAGCTTTACAAAAACCAATAACTCAAAGGAAAGTTATTTGGGATATTGACATTTTAACTACATACTTACGCAATTGTACTGTAGACGAGACTAGTATATTTGCTGTTTCTCGACAAACTGCAATATTATTACTCCTCTGCTCGGGTCGCAGGGTCCATGATTTAACTTTATTAGCCACCGATTCAAAGCATTACTCAGAGGAAAATGATTCCTTAATTTTATGGCCAATTTTTGGGTCTAAAACAGATACTGCTACATATAGACAGTCTGGATGGAGACTTCACTCCAATATTGAGAGTAAAAATCTTGATCCGGTTTATTGGGTAAAGCTATGTAAAACTCTGTTGCAGGAGAGACGACAGCAAACAGGAATTCCAAATCTATTTTTAAATATCAGAGGCCCACCAAAAGCAGCCTCTCGCACACTCATAGCAGGTTGGGTAAAATCACTATTAATAGAAGCAGGTGTGATAGCAACCCCAGGAAGTCTGAGATCCGCTGTTGCCTCAAAAAGGTGGGAAAATAACTGCCCACTAGATGACATTCTTTCTGGAGGAAACTGGAGGTCAAAAACAACTTTCACTCGATTTTACTGCAAGGAAGTTATACCAAGAGTTAGTAATGGCGATGTTATAAGTTTGTTTAACTCTGTTTAAATTGATCATATTGAGCAGTAGTTAGCAGCAGTATTACAATTAAAATCTTGTTATTTAAATTATTAATTAAGATTTATTTGTTAATTTTTTTTTTTTTTTTTTTTTTTTCTATGCAAACAAATGCATTTTATTGCAATAATATTCCTTATTTTTATATTTATTATTGTACATAGTCTTACCATGCTATATAAAGCAATACTTTTTAATTATTATGATTTTCAAATTTGTCGTGTAAGGTTTAAAATCCTATTATGATTTTGTAACTGTTACCTCCTTGTTACTGAGAATTAATTGTTATTTTTCTGTAGCTGTAGTCTAGCACTTATCAAATATCAATATAATATACAGGCTGTTGTAATATTATAATAACTTTTTATTTTAACTTCTTCCTTTTTAAGATAGCACAGCTTCTTAAACTTTAATCACATTGGCGTCTAAATTTAGGTTTACTATACCCACCAGGCGATAACAAACAGGTCTCAAGGTTGTAAACTTTAACTAATGTCAAGTGTTTAATAGAAGTGTTTTACCTGAAATAAAACACATATTAAATACTTACCTTAGTTAAAGTTTACAAATTTAACTTCTGCCTGGCGGTTCCTTTCGACACAATGAGGAACAGGTCGCAGCTGGCATTGCAGCTCGACCACCTACCTGGTGGGGATCGTGCGAGCGAGAAAGATAGCTATATAGGAGGAAAAGGAAGGAAAACGACAAAAGATGTGGTGGAAACTAGGGTTGCCACTCTCAAGGTTGTAAACTTTAACTAAGGTAAGTATTTAATATGTGTTTTATTTCAGGTAAAACACTTCTATTATTATATCACATTCCTACACTTGTGCACGATAAAGAATATTTAACGGTTAATATCTTACCAATATTATCAGCCGTGTTCGTTTCATTTTTTCGCAGTTTGGCAGCTGACTGTCGCTAACGCTACTGAGTGTCATGCTCAATAAATATACACAGGCAGCTGCCAAACTGCGAAAAAATGAAACGAACACGTCTACACATTAAAAACCCAGCACAATTTTAGGAAAATAATACAAAATCACAAATTCTCAACATCACTCTTTCACATTCCCGGCAAAATTGTTTTTTTTTTTTAATTGTCGTCAAAATCGAAAAAACGTATGTTGCCATATTAATTATTATCCATAAAATAAAAATAAAGGTTTTTTTTTTTAAAGAAGAAGACGAAGAGTTTTTGGAAGAATGTGAAAGAGTGAGTGTTGTGTTTTTATATTATTTTCCTAAAATTGTGTTATCTGGGTTTTCAATGTGTAATATTGGTAGGATATTAACCATTAAATATTAGTTATCGTGCACATGTGTAGGAAAGTGATGTAATAACCAGAAACGTGCTCTTTTGTGTTCCCTCCAAAACTCCATCAAAAGTTTCAGTAAAGCGTCCTACCACTTTACTGAATCGACCGACTTGACTTCTTGACTGTATTGACTTTATACTTAGACTTTGACTAGACTTTAGACCTGACTGACGATAATATAGAATAAATTGTATAAAGAATATTGTTTTCCCGCCATAAAATTATACTCGACACTGGCCATGGTTATAGCCGAAGTGCCATTATAAGAAAAAAAAAAAAAAAAGAAGACGAAGTACATAAAAACAATAGTCAATAATAAATTAACCTCAAATTCAAAATAATATTAGGTAGGTATCAATTGTGCTTTTCCTAATTTTACTACCCTGTTTAGCTGTAAAATGTAAAATAAACAATAAATAAAAAAACAAGACTAAAGATTGCATGGAATAAAAATCATGGGAGTCAGGGGCCTAACCACATACATAAACACGAATCAAGACATTTTTATGAAAAAGTTTTATATATACAATACGAAACTTATCATCGATGGTTTAAGTTTGACTTCGCAATTGTACAGGTCGCTCAATTGTTTTTCTGCATTCGGAGGTGACTACGACAAGTATGCAGATTTTGTTAGAAAATTCTTCAAAAATTTAAAGAGATGTAACGTAGAACCTTATGTTATATTTGACGGCAGCTACGAGAGAAAAAAGATAAAAACTGTGTTTTCACGGTTGAGATCGAAGCTAAAGAATGCTTCCAGACTAGATCCAGTCACACAAGACAGTTTGCAGATCTTTCCACTTCTATTGCGAGATGTATTTAGAGATGTACTTGCGGAGATGGATGTGCCTTATATGATATGCGAGTTTGAGGCTGATGATGAAATTGCCTCATTGGCTAGACATTTAAATTGCCCAGTGTTGAGCTACGACTCTGACTTTTTTATATACAATGTTCTGTATATTCCTTTCAATACACTAGAAATAAAATCTAAGCCGATAAATATCGAAGGAGAAAGCAAACATTGTATGAAATGCAAAATATTTAAAGTTCAAAATTTAACTGAACACTTTGAAATTAAGGATGACGTTCTACCCCTGTTGGCTATATTACTAGGTAATGATTATATAGAAAAAAGAGTTTTTCAAAAGTTCTTTTCTCAACTCAAGCTGAAAAAGTTTAAAAAGAGAAATAACAGTCAACAGAGAAGCATTCACACATTATTTCAGTGGCTTCAAAATGAGACGCTGGAGACGGCTATTGTAAAAATTTTGGGAAGAGTGAAAAATAATGAGAAAAAGAAGGTGCTGCAAATCATTAGAAAAGGTATCGAAGGGTACAACAGAAAGAAGTGCCAATCATTGTCCTATTTTAATGTCTCCTCTGATAAAAATGAATCAAATGAATATGATGACATTGAAATGAAAATAGAGAAAATCTTAAACTTGGAGGCTACATCTGTAGGGGACTCGAATGAAAACTGTGAAGACTGTGAGAGTAGCACAGAGGAAGGTACTGAAGATGAAGAGGATGATAATGATGTTGATCAGTTAGTACAAGAAAATACAGAGTCTAATGCAGATACAATATTACCAGAATGGTTCCATAGTAAAGTTCAAAATAACCTAATTCCATTCTCATTTTTAAATCTGTATACAAATCATATATACTTCTGTAGTCCGCAGGCAGATGATTATTCTGATGATGATCCTTTCATTTGCACGTTACCTATTCTTCGGTATGCATTTGATCTTCTCACAGACTCTGAATATGACTACTGTGTTTATATTGGCAGAGAAAAATGCATGTACAAAAAGATGTTTATAGAAACAGATATGTCTATAGAAAGTTTTGCAGATAAAAAATTCTGTAATTTAACACTTGAAGAGCTGCATCAATGTTTTTACCACTTCCTAAGAACCAAAATGCCTAAATTAGATACTGCGATGATTTCATTGTTACCAGCTAGCTTTCAACTGTTTATGATTTCTATGTTGTGGTGGATTAGTACCTGTAATGTTCCTAATACACATGTGCATAGTCTGTTGGTATCATACATGATTCTAGAAGTTATTGATGAGAAGACTGGTGGCGCACGAGGACATTTCCTGTTTAACAGTAAGCATGCAAAGAAACTTGAGCAGCTGCGTAGTGAGCTACCTTCTGACTTGGTGATGGATGAATTATTTCTGAACAAAAATAAAGTGCAATATGACGACTGCTTATTAGCAGCCAGCATTCTTCTAAAACATTTTGAGATAGACGATAGCATAAGAAAGAAACCAAAAACTTATGATGTACAGAGAATTCACTCGTTTGCACAATTTCAGTGTTGCCTGCTGCAGTTCAACTCTTTGAACACACTATGTGGGTTGCCATACGAGAAAACTGTATACCACAAGTGCTACAATGGCACACTGATATATAATTTAGCTTTGAAAATGGAAAAGCAAACAGATCCTGAACTTTTTATCACACAATACCTTATAGGAGCATCTTCATTGTTATTATATTACAAAAGTATGTGCTCAATATTAAATTCTCTTTTAGATAAAATTTGTATAAAACCTATTGTAAAAATGCCAAAAAAGAAAAAAAGAGTTCAAAAGAAAGTTGATGAAATTGAAGAATTGTTAAAAGGGTTAGAGATTGATGTTTTATAAAAAATATGAATATTATAATATTTTATATATTATGTACAGTTTACTGCATTTTTATTTTTTCCTTGTAATGTATAAGTTAAGTTTGCAGGAAATCATCATAAAATGTCAAATTGACTTAAAAATATATACTTATATACTTATGTAGCTTATAGAAGCACCCAAAAGGGGAAAGATTTTAGATCTGCGCTAGGGTTGCATTGAGAGACATTAAATTAAAAATAAACTTTAATCAAGACTTTAATTATGAAATTAATTTTACTGATGAATCTATTTTTCACAGTTTAATAATGAATGCCCATACAAACGTTTTAAAAAGTTACTCCTTCAGCGCTGCTATACACTTTATATTTATTATACTTACTACGCAAAAATCGTAACTACGCAAAAATATCTACTTACATGTCATTATTATGCATAATAAATTTAAAATTAGTAATAACTAATAGTATATTGAAGTAATTCGTAAATATTGACTTAATTTAATAAGAATTAAAAATAAACAACACTTTTTTTTCACTCAGTACATAATATGAGAATCGTCAATCTGTCAAGTCAATTCGCCCGAGTTATACCTAAATTAATGAGTCTAACTGCCGCACTCAGAGTGGAACATTACTTAATTACTTAATTTTATTTATTTATGGCGGCTTTAGTGAGTTGCCAAAATTACTTACCTACATACATAAATGTAATTACTTATTTTTTTATTTATTTTTAACTTAAGTAATTTTTTTTTTATTTTAAAATTTTGGCATAAGCCCCATTCATTATTAATTTATTTTGTAGAACTCTTCATTAAATTGAAGGTTAATCATAATTAAATGTCTATGAGTATGGCGGATAACTCTACTGCCATTGGTCGTACCATAGGTAACATTGGCGCACCTGAATGTTGCAGTTTAAAACCCGTAGCGCTATTGCATAGGCTAAAAGTTACGGGCAGCAACATTATCGGCTATACATATTTATGAACATTATCTTATCAGTCGGATGTCCTCAGCGCAGTAAAACCAATTTCAGATTTCGAATAGGTATTCGCCAATCGCCAGTGGATAACTGGATACAAAATAAATGTCCAGTTGTTTATTTTTTTACTGTAACAGCTATATTTTTTAGTGACTAGAACTTGGAATTATGGATTGTGACAGTGTAGATTCAATTGACTCAACACCGTAAGTATTATAAAGTTAATCACTATAAAAACTATCGCGTATACTCGGAGGAATACGGGACGCGGAAGCTGGAAGGATAATAAACTTAATTATGACATCACACTTATAGCACAGTTTATCCTTCTTTTGTTTGCAAGCGTAACCCGAAGCTTAGTCATAAACGGAAACGAGAGTCTAGAATCTGGAGTCTAGACGTTTTATATCATATAATTGTGTTTTGTGTGGATATTTCGGACTTGATGACCTTAACATTTAGCAGGTAGCTGGGCAGCTTAAGCCAGCTATATCGCCATAGGTATCTATAGGTCTACCAGAATCAGATGGCAATTTTTGACAGCAGATTTTCCATAAATATCCTTGATCAGTGGATAAATTTTTATATTTGCATGTTTCACACACAAAATAAGCTAATGGAATAAAAAAGGATGAAAATGTTTTATTCCTATTATCCCGGTATTGCTAGAGTCAATTTATTTTCTCACTTTTTGCCATCAGATTCTGGTAGTGCTATACCGCATATATTTTTTAAAAAGTTTTAATTAAAAACATTTGATATATTTTGCAGGCATAGCGCCCCGGGCATGGCCCCGAGTGACAGAAATTACGACGTGGGTAAAGAGTTGCTCTACTACGATGCATCAGGAACTAAACACTTGTATATATTCAACCACAAAGAATATGAGAAAACCAAATATTTTGGGTAAGCTTCTTTAAAAAAATGTATAACTTTAACGCATAATATTTATGTAAACAGTATACAACGTCAGGTCACTTAGCCCTTAAGTAATAGACCGTATTCAGAGATGAATTTCTTTGCTTGTGCTAGGACTCTGACGGGACCGTTAACTTTATGATATTGCCAGGCGTCTGGATAGAGCCGGGCATAGACCTCTGAGGCTCTGACGTCGAGTCCGGCAAAAATAACGATGTCCAGACTCCAGTTGAAGCGAACACCAAGTGCGCCATTTTTGTGACAGGTCAGCAAGGGTCAAAGCAACGTAATCCATATGTCATTGCTGGTTTTAGCACTACCAGAGCCCTGGGTGAGATTTCTTTGGCGCCCAGGGTGCTGGTAGAGCTCAACGCAGCAGGCTCCCCTATTTTCCTGCTTCTGCGCCCCTTTTTATAGGTACGTCCCCTGGGCGGTCGCCTAGCTTCGCCCCCCATCCCCCCTCTAACGCCACTACTGCCCCAGGTACTCCCCCCCTCCCTCTCGCAACGGGACGGAGGAAGACGTCCGACGGCTGTCCAGCGTGTTCCAGAAGTTGAACTACGAGACCCACGTCAACAACGACCTCAAATACGACGAAATAATGGACACCATGAGTAACAGTAAGATTGTCTTTAACGTCCCTATTACATAACTAGCTGACCCGACAAAAGTTGTTTTGTTATGTAATTTATTTCCAGTAGGTATCAATATAAAAAGTAGATAAAAACGGCCTATTCTCAGGCCTAACGTTATGAACTTCGTGGAATTAAACATAGAAAAACCAACAACAGCGGCAACAGATATACACTGTGAAAATTTCAACTCTCCAGCTATTACCGTTCTTCAGCAGGGCCCGATCTAGGGAGGGGCAAACCGGGCAATTGCCCGGGGCGGCAAAAATAAGGGGCGGCAAATTGAGAGCGGCGCGGTGTCGCGTCGGTGGCCTTCGTACGCGAGTCCAACTCGCACTTGGCCGGTTTTTGGGGCGGCAATTATTATTTTGCCCGGAGCGTCGAAATAGCTGGATCGGGCGCTGCGTTCTTGAGTTACAGCCTGGAGACATACAGACGGACAGACAACGAAGTCTTAGTAATAGGGTCCCGTTTTTACCCTTTGGGTACGGAACCCTAAGAACGGGTAAGTACAAAAAATTAAGGTATAAAAAATTCTGACGGCCTCTGCCCTTGGGCCGGGGCATTTTTGGGTCGGGGGCCCGTGGCATTTTCCAGCCCTGCCACCCTATAGTTATGCCACTGCCTATATCCATCTTTTCAGTAAGCAAGGAAGACCACACGAGCACCTCATACCTGTGCTTCGCGGTGCTGACACATGGTGGCCAGGGTGGAGAGCTGCACGCGGCCGACAGACGCTACCAGCTGCAGGACCTCATGTCGCTCCTGGCCACCGGACACCCCAGCTTGCTCGGCAAACCCAAGATCTTCTTCATCCAGGCTAGTGAAACTTGGCGCTCGGGTAGGCGTAGAATCGCTTAGCAGCGCTATTCGTCATACCAACTATGTCCAGTTTCTTAGTTTTTTTGACAAATTATTCACCATCGCTTTTGATTGCAATTAATAATAATAACTCCCACACCGGTTTCGGTGACGATGGCCGGTTTCATTGAAAACAGGTCAGATACGCAGGAGTAATTTTATAGTGCCCAAGTGTGTGTGTAGAACACAAGAGCACTCTCTATCCCTTTACTCTCATAAGCCAGTGGGACAGAAGACCGACACGACTGGCGAGAGATCAGGCGCAGGACCGACTTTTTAAATGCCCATCTGACGCATGGATCATCTTACTTGTCAGACAATCAGGTGATCAGCCTGAATTGCCCTAACCAAACTTGAAAATAACACGAACCCACGACGTTCGAGTCAAGAGCCACGCTCTAAATCACTGGACCACGGAGGCGTTTATGATTGCAATAATTACAGAATGGCGCAGCCACGTAGATGGCCATGGGAAACGTAAATAATATAACTTATATAAGTGACCAATCAAAAATCGCTGAAAGATAAGCTCCAGTCAAATAAATTCAGAAACCGGCTACTAGAAAGTAGCATCACGAACAGTGCACTGCTCGTGATATTAGATTTATTTATTTATTGTATACTTATTATGATGAATAGTTAATAGTTATTAGCAAAACAAAAAAGAAAAAAAAAACTTACGTTAAGAGCGCACCTGACCCTAACTTGTTACTTGCCTACATACTTAAACCTAGATCTCAAAATCTGTAAGGTCTAGAAAACTGATTTTTTGCCACAAGTAACTTCAGTTTATGAAGACGAAAACACGATTACTGAAAAAATGTTCGATAGTTTCTTTTTTACAAAAAACCTTGTTTTAACTTTTAGACACATTTTTGCTTGGATCTTCGAAGTTTGCTTTTTTTAATATGTAAAAAGGCATTGATAAAACCTAAATTTGCTCAAAACACTTTTTTCATAATCATAATAGTCTTTTATTCAAGTAAAACTAACTTGGCGATGATTCCGCGCCGTCCTTTTTCACCTGGCATATAAATGACGGGCGTGAGTGTGAAGAGAGAAGGACGATGTTTGATTTTTTGAGTCAGTAGGCTTACTACAAAACCGTTTTGATACTCAAATAATCGGATGAGAATGCCGCGTCCTGCTCTAACAACGTAATTTCTCGTTCGTTAAAGTAGGACGCGGCATCGGCATTCTCGTACGATTGTTTGAGTCTCAAAACGGTTTCGTGGTACGGGCCCTGGAGCGCTCTTACCTTTCTGAAAGTAGCATCACGAACAGAGCTCTGTTATCTGCTAATAACTATATTAATTATTCATGCAGGCGTGCAGAGGTAAACACCACGACTCAGGGCGGCGGTTGGCGCTGGACGGTACAGCGGCCGTCACCATATCCAGTTTCGCCGATTTCTTAGTACTCACCTCCAGTGTAGAAGGTATTTTATGTTTATCTATACTTTGTTTGAACGCACTAATCTCAGAAACTACTGGTCCGAGTTGGAAACATTTTTCAGTGTTAGATAGCCCATTTATTGAGGAAGGCTATATGCTTTTTATCACGCTAAGAATAGAGGAAAATGTGGAAGAAACGGGGGAAATTATTTGAGATTACTTATTATCTTAAGAACTACTGGAGCAATTTTTATGTTATTTGGCACACATGAAGAATAAACCACGTGAAGGGACATAGGCTATTTTTTGCGGAAAAATGTAAGATTTCCGTAAAATTCCTAAGTGGAACATCTAGTAATCGATACTGCCGCACATACAGCTGATATAATATTTTAATGATTACTTAACTTCGTAACGGAAAATGTTTTGATGTCAAAAATACCCATTTAATTAAATGTGATGAATCATTAATTCTCTTGATGGTGGCTATTATTTCCTTACACTCATACTCGTAGAATTTACCTGCAGTCCAACCATCATTCAGAAAAATCGGTTTATAGGCAAATGGCCGACCTTCGTATTTTGGTCAGCTTCTGACAAGTCAATGTTACTAGTGAACTGTGTTGTCTGGGTTTGAAAAAAACTAACCAAATTACGTAGGTCCAATTGATCAATAATACGGTTTGGTAATACGGTTACGGTAAAGTAATACAGTTCATAAGCAGTTGGTGCCGAGTGCCAACTGCTGAATCGATTTCTCTGATAGTAGTTATTCGTAACCTTTAATAATAATTAGGGCCTGTTTCACCACTTGCTGATAAGGCTATCCACCAATTAACTTGACGGATCAAGTATGGAGAATCTGTAAAAAAAGTTATGAATAGCCTAATAGGTACTTTATCAGAAAGTGGTGAAACAGGCCCTTAGTTTACTGTTTAGACTATAGTTTAGTTTATTCTACCAGATTACGTATCGTACAGAAGCATCAACGGCTCCTTCATGATCCAGGAGTTGTGCGACGTGGTGGAGCAGCACCACCAGACACTGGACATCCTCCAGCTCACCACCCTGGTCCACAGGAACGTCTGCTACGAGCGGGCTGCCTACGCCCCGAGAAACCGTACGATGCACGGCGGGAAGCAGATGCCCGAGACCAGACACACGCTCACCAAGATACTCATGTTGTGAATTATGATTACATATATTAAAATATATATAATAATATACAGCTGAACATTTTTTTGCATTCGGTGAAAAATAGCTTGCTTATACAGGTTGTAACAAAAATAAGTGATAATACTTTAGGGTGTGTACGTGTTACTTGTAGAGAGTTCACTGTGAAAGTAGCAGCGCTAAAAGACCAAAATTTTTTTTCACTTTTGTATGGGCAAGGGCCCGAGCGTCACGAGTTTCCCCATACAAAAGTGAAAAAAGACACCCTAAAGTATTATCACTTATTTTTGTTACACACTGTATAACGCCCAAAGCCGTAAGCGGGGTGTACATATTATTTGATGATATGTCATCCAGATTTCTTAGCTATAACATCGACCGGCCTTTAGCTATGACAAATTGCCAATTTATAAAGTTGAAAAAATCAGTAGTTTTGCCAGTCGTGTAGTTAAATTTTTAATGTAGACACACACTTCAACTTAAAGATGGATAACATCTTTAAGTTGAAGTGTGTAGTGGCACTAGGTCTAAATTGTGCTACAAGGTAGGTACATACATAGATACGAGTAAGTTAAATATTTCCTTCTGCAGTCGGGTAAACCACATAGGTAAGTGGTAACCTAAGTTTTTTGTTTCACCTTGATGGCCGGTTTGCTTCTGGACTAATGTAAATGGGCACTGGAAGGCACTGAATTGCATTTCAGTGCCCGTTTAAATTATTCCAGCAGTAATCTAGCCCGATTGGATTACTGGATTGGAATAATGTAAACCCGCTATGAGTGTAAAATCAAGAGTGAAAAGTCGGTGTTACACTTGTGATTAGATATCCCAGTAGCCTAGTAAACGAATGCCCAAAATGGGGGTCTGCTTGGAAAAGTCGAAAGCAGAAATTTTAACTTTGGTACTTTATTTAGAGTAGTTAGGAGATAAACATACTAAAAGTCCTGACCCCTCCGAGGTGAGCCCGAGGGAGGGGGGGGCAAAGAAGGTCCCGTTTTTTGGTTTTTTGCTTACTCATCAAAAACGGTGCTTCGTACGAAATTCTCTTCTATCACATAATAAAAGCTAATAAAATTCTCTACAACTTCGTCTTTTACACTTTGTATCTATCTCCAATCATTGCCTCGCTATGAGCTTCTAAAATTGGCCGATTTTCAAAAGTGTTTTTTTTTAGGGTTTCGTACCCAAAGGGTAAAAACGGGACCCTATTACTGAGACTTTGATGTCTGTCCGTCTTCCTGACCATCTGTCTGTCCATCTGTCTGTCCGCCTGTTTATCCGTCTGTCTGTCCGTCTGTCTGTCCTTCTGTATGTCCGTCTGTCTGTCTCCAGGCTGTAACTCAAGAACGATAATAGCTAGAGAGTTGAAATTTTCAGAGATTATGTATTTCTGTTGCCGCTATAACAATAAATACTAAAAACAAAATAAATAATGTCAGGACTTTTTGTATGTTTATCTCCTAACTAGTCTAAATAAGGTACCAAAGTCAAAATTTCTGCTTTCGACTTTTCCAAGCAGAATCATTCGTTTACTAGGGTACAGTCCTTATAAAGTGGCTGGCACGGTTTTGTAAATATGTTACAGCACGGGTTATCTTATCACGCTGCAATTTTTAAATATATTAATATTGTTTATTCACACACTTAAAAATATATAAATTAAGATTAAACAACAAATACTGACAAGGATTGTATATTTACGTACAAACAACAAAAATTAAATTTAAACTATAAAAACTTAAAGTGAATAACTAAATAATTTTATTTAGGGTTCGCTATATTGCTACGAGTGTTTTGATTTTCCGTTTGTCGCCACATTTTTCTGTTTGGTTCGTTTCGGGCACACCATACTGTTGACCTTCTCACCAGCGATGTAGAAGCTCGCTCCTGTCACGAAGCTGAAGACTATGAACAGGATCCTCTGCGGCCAGGTGAAGTGGTCAAACACGGGGTAGACCCAGGCCTTGCAGGTGGCGAAGATGTAGAAGGTCCACACCAGGTACACGAGGAATATGCTCATGAAGAGACCGAATCCGACCGATCTCGTCGGGTACTCCCTGTACGTAATAAACAGGTCAATAACGATGAAGATTGCGACTGTGGTGTGCATAACTTGGTTGAAGAACGGCGGGAAGATGTTATCCAAGGTTTCGGGGAAGATGAGCTCCCTGTCCACCAGGTAGATGCTCCAGAATGTCGCCGCCACGAAGATGGCCAAGGGAAACGCGACGGCGAACATGGCGTCTCTGATCTTGTGCAGCATATGACGTTTCCGCGAGCTATCCGCCAGGAAGTCGCACAGAAACGAGACGTAATAGTACACCGTTTGTAGTAACTGTAACAAATAACAATACAGATAATATTGTAGGCAAGGCAAGATCATTGATACATCTTTACAGACTGTGTGCCACAGCCCACAGAAGATTTACATACATATTTCTAGTTTATAAGAACCAAAAAAGGAATGGAAATTGGAAACAGAACTCCCCCGTCCCCCTTACACGCTGATTAATTTGTGGTGTACCTCCAAAAATTTTCATTTTTCCAACTGCCCTTGAACACAAAAAGTTTGCGGAAAACTGCTCTATAGTACGTCTACTCCGCATTGAGAGAGATTAGAGATTAGAGAAGGAATACTCACCAAACACCACATGGTGAGGAAGACGGAGCGCGCCTTCAGAGGCAGTTCCCCCATCTCCTTGGTGGGGAAGGGCAGCTCCACATACTTCTGGTCGTACCATAGCACGTATGAATTGAGTGCTGCCACCGACAGGTGAAATAGAGGCCTATACATAGTAACACAGAGAAATAGTAATATAGTAGTAGGAAACTGTTCCTAGTAGTAGTGGTAGGAATAAATATAAGTTAAACACGACCGTTTAATGTCACGTCTACACACCGAGTATGAATGAACCGCTCTTGGTGATATTAAGCACTGTTTACACTGTTATCATCAAATATTGAGAATTAAAATGAGAACAGTATCTTGATTCTACTTACCGCCGCACTCACCGCCGCGCCGTACTCAGAGACATTTAACTATGATTTACCTTAAATTTAATGAAGAGTGGTTGTGCACTTAATTTTGTTATAATTTAATATATTATATTTCCTTAATTTCCTTAATAATTAAATAATAAGTTCTCAAATTACACTCTGGATTTGTGTTGTGTTTGATTTCCACTGTTAGGATGTAGCTCAGTTTGGGAGTTTCTGTTCATCAACCGTTGGATGAACCTTTAACATAATATGGCAATTCACCACTGTCGGAAGAAGACGAAGAATACATATCTTTGACACTTGACAGATGACAAATGTTTGCTGGCCGCTTTTGCCGCTGACCGGGCTTGACGGCATTCGAGAAAATTTTTTGTTCTGATAATTTTTCTTTGAAAAGGCTTAATCCAGCTGGAATTTCAAGTTTCTTTCCCTTTTGGTTTTTCAATATAATCGCTGTGAACTTTTTGTGTGGTCGGCCGACCAAAGTGCATCAAAATTCAAGAGTACTTCAGCTACGCTCCGGAGCGGACCACGCGCTACAGAAGACAATCATCTTGCTCCTACAAGATCCAACGGGCTTGCTGCTACTGCGATTGCCTGATGAGCATGCTGACTATGGAACAGGTTAGTCGGGCATGATACGGATTCCGGAGTGTTTTTTATTTTGAGAACTTTAGCAGGCAATTTAGCTATTTACACGCTATTGCCTTTCCAAAGAGTTTGACAGAAAATGTAAAATTTTTTAATTGCGGGCGCTTTCTAATAATACTTTTACGTTTCACCATGCTTGCAGACTGAATTTATTGATGTCACTTTCTTGTGTTTAAATATTCTTAAGCGTCCTAGAGTATTCTCTAGCACTAGTACTGTCGAAATTGTGCATGCCAAATTACCTTTTTTATTTATTAAAAAATACATCGTGTAAAAATTACCTAGGTAATAATATTAATTTATCAGAAATAATTAAAATTCCGATCAATTGATTTGCTGATTTCCTTACAATCGAATTGTTTCATATAAATTGTTCTATTTTTTATCAGTATAAAAATTGGCTAAGAGGAGTATATATAGGATAAGTAGGTGACTTAATATTTCCTCCTTTTACTATATTTATCATCTCCGTGCTCCAGTGGCTTAGAGCGTGGCTCTTCAGTGGTCGTAGGTTCGATTCTCAAGTCGACAAATGTTGTTTTCATGATTCTTACTTCTTAGCATTGATGAAGACTAATTGTCTAACAAGAGAGATGGTTCTGCGCCTGATCTCTCGCCATCATCATAGCCATCATCCGATCCATTGGGTTATATGAAAGTATAACCCAATGGATCAGATGGATAATTGTTAAACTTGAGCACTTTAAAATCACTCCTATATCGCGCGGGTATTTTCCCGGGATTCTAAGAATCTCCATAGTCCATACTAAATTTCAGCTAAATCAGTTCGCGGTTTGGGCGTGAAGAAGTAACAAACAGATACTTTCGCATTTATCTTATATTTTTAAACGAGCAATTCTTGTATATAAATGGAATCTCGGAATCGGCTCCAACGATTTTCATGAAATTTAATATATAGGGGGTTTCGGGGGCGATAAATCGATCTAGCTAGGAACCATTTTTAGAAAATGTCATTTTATTCGTGTTTTATCGAATACCGAGCAAAGCTCGGACAAATAGCTAGTAATAATTAATAAGTAATATTGGTATGGAATTATAACAAATATATACTTTCGCATTTATAATAATATTGGTATGGAATTAAGTAATTACAACCGTGTATAACTATCCTAATGATGTAACAGCAACTTAATATAACAAGCCGGTTTGTTTAAGGCTGAATGTCGTAGAGGTTATCGCTACCTTAACAATTATCTAGAAATAATGACATTTAATAGGAACTTAGCTATTAGATGACTAATTGCCTACTATTAAAGTAATATCAGCTAGTAGTTTGTATTTAATCTAGGTCAAATAACTAAGATACTTTTGTCCCGGAAAAATCTCTCATCATCATCTTTATGATATTATTCATCATTATATATATAATATTATAATTTTGTTAAAATTCTCCTAGTCATAATCTTTATAGTTTTTTTTTTTAATGAAATAGTTTTGGCGATCGTCTGGTGACCAACAGAAGCTTTGCGACCTCCCAGGGGGGCGGGGGCCGTGACGTGGTTGTGAAACAATGCCTTAGAGGCCCTAGGGGCCTAGACAGCCTCTTCATGCCGTAGACAAGTCTCCATAACAACAAACACAAATATAGTTAATTATCAATAACAAATAACACCTTTTATCAGTTCACGTCTCCGAGCAAAGTTACAGGATGGTCTAATCAGCTGTCCGAGTCAACTCTCACAACGTGACCTCCGCTATCACATCCTTGACTACTGTATATACTATATTATATCGGTGGCGATAACACGAAGACTCATTATTTTTGACTGTTTATGATTAATCATAATTTGACTTTGGTGAGACCCGAATTTATACATTGTACTATCAGAGAAGTTGATTCCTAGGCAGATGGCCAAACCCACTAGGTATATTAACTTTATGGTCAAACCCATCTTACCGATCACAGCTCTAACATTAACGGCCGTTCTCAATATTTGATCTATCTCTGGTTTTGCCCTACTAGAGATGGGAATAGCTCACATTAGACATTAGAGACATATATTTTATGTCAATTGTGAGCTATTCCTATCTCTAGTAGAGCAAATCAGAGATAGATCAAATATTGGGAACGGCCGTTAATTGACATAAGCCGACCACATGACGTAGGTCCGTAAACTGCCTAGGAATTAATTTTGTCGACGGTAAATTATAAATTAACAAAAATATTTTAATACGTACACCTGTAATTTTTTTATTAAATATGTACTTACTGCATGTTTCAGTCGAAAGTCGGTTATAAAAGGGACTCTATGTTAAATCGAAAACAAAATGTTTACCACTACGGCCTTTTTCCTAATTCCTCGCAATTAAGGACTAAAGATCAAAAGTAAACCTAATATTGTGCCTTCGACAGTACTTTTTAGTTTTTACGTAATATATTATGTATTTGCTATATTATATATTTAGAGTCGTAATAATTGTGTTTTTACCGTAGAACAACTTAACATATACCGTATACGTTAAACAGCTAACCTGTAAACGTAAGTAATTAATAATATTTAGTTATTTCTTATTAGTTAGGTATTAGTGATACCAATACTATTGTAGCGATTAAAAGTACAATTTAAAATTGTTCTTGTGATGTTACATAATAATGTAGTCAATAATAGCTCCCACACCGGTTTCGGTGACGGTGGCCGGTTTCATTGAAACCAGGCCAGCTACGCAGGAGTAATTTTTATAGTGCCCAAGTGTGTGCGCAGTACACAAGAGCACTCTCTATTCCTTTACTCTCATAACCCAGTGGGACGGACGACCGACACGACTGGCGCAGGCCCGACTTTTTACATGCCCATCCGACGCATGGATCATCTTACTTGTCAGAAAATCAGGTGATCAGCCTGCATTGTCCTAACCAAACTTGGAAATAACATGTTTCCAACGCGGGAATCGAACCCACGACCTCCGAGTCAAGAGCCGCGCTCTATACCACTAGACCACGGAGGCGTAATGTAGTCAATAGTCATGCGTCGACCTTATTTCCCAGAAACATTATATTGTGATGATAAAATCTATCCTGACTGTTTTTGTCCTGACTAGAAGTATCTACATTCCTATTTCCTTGTTATATGTATAATATCTAAGGCCCACCGCCTACCCCACCGTCTACCCCACCGCCTATAATAGAACACAGCGTATTTTAAACGCGCAGAAGACGCGCAGATTACGCGCGTTTACGCGATTCAAACGAGATTCAAACGAGATTCGATCGCAAGTTTGTAACTAAGGCCCATAGCACACGGGCCACGGCAAATTTTAAACACTTAAAAGACGCGCAGATTCGATCGCAACTTTGTAATTTAAGCACACGGGGCGATCGTGAAACGCGCCTCTACTGCGCGAATACGCGCATAAATATACAACGATTATATATTATAGCGTTTGTATCGCTTCAAACGCGCGTATACGCGCTTCATGCGCGCGCTTGTATCATCAATAAAAACGCAACAATCAGCGTCTACGGCGCCGAAGACGCGCATTTTAGGAACCCGCGTCTTCTGCGCGTTTAACATTCGCCGTGGCCCGTGTGCTATGGGCCTAATATCTAATATTATATAACTGCCCCACATTTCTAGAGATATTGTAATAATTCCTTAGTTATCTTTGAATTCACTCTTTATTTAATTGAAGTTACTTAATTAAGTATTAAATAATAAATATCTCTAAGTTCTTAAGTTACGTATATGTCGCAGCCGACTGGTTTAAATAGCCGTTCAATCAAACAGCTAGCCCTTTGACTGAACAACGCCATTCAATCACACGTCTCGCTTTTATATTGAATATTTTAGTCTCTCAAAACGTTCAACACTACAGCTGATTCAAAAGCCGCCGTCTAATTGAAGTAGTTCAGCGCGCACCGCTGCGGCGCTAGGTGCGTTTTATTTACAATATGGCGTCAACTAGCAGGTGTTTGTTGGTGTTTGTTGTTGTATTTCGGAAAGAAAGTACGGTAGTTAATAAAAGTTACAAGTGTTATTAAAGAGACAAAAATTGTGGAGGCACATACGAGTGAATCAAAATTTCAACAAATATTCGAGGAGAAATTACGGGATTATGAAATGGATAGACGCAGCCCCCCCGAAAGGGGGGTTCGGGGGGCACAGCCCCCCGTCAAAACAAAAACAAACACAATCCAGAAAGTCCAAAAGTTGGTTAGGTTAGGTTAGAACTTAGACCACAACACAGAGGGAGCCGAGCGAGCGCAGCGAGCGTGCAGCAGCCGGCGACCGTCGGCAAATAAAAGAGGGGCTCGGGGGGCGCAGCCCCCCGCCAAAACAAAATCAAACACAATCCAGAAAGTCCAAAAGTAGGTCAGGTTAGAACTGTGACTGTGCTACGGCAGCAGCCGGCGACCGTCACAAAACACGCCTCAGATTTTTTTATTTTTACTTATTGCATTAAACTTTTGGTCACCCCTTAAACTTAATCCGAGAATAATCTTTCAATAAAATACAAAAAGTTTTCCTATTCTCCCAAATTACATATTAAGCTAATGGTCGCCCCAGTTAATTTGCCATTAAACCAGTTGGCTAAGCGTCGTCTAGCTGTAGTGTTAAACGTTGTAGTCAACAAGTCGGCTAAACCACGTATAGCCGTGTGATTGAATGGCGTTGTTCAGTCAAAGGGCTAGCTGTTTGATTGAACGGCTATTTAAACCAGTCGGCTGCGACATATACACTTCAAAAATAAAAAAATTCTAAAACGCATCTACGCATGTGTGGCAATTGGTGACTTTCGACCATCAATCATCATGATGATACCTAGATCAGTGTCAGTTTTATTATGTCTGGAAAGCTATAACTTCGTTCGTAAATACATTTATTATAAGGTATTTTACGTGGGCATTGGTTTAAGATTTCCCCAGGGAGGGCTGATGCTTCCCAATTTTATACAATCGATAACTTTTCTGAAGAAACTGCTTTACGAAATACATTTTCGTCGGTAAACCCGCTATAATTTTTATAATAACTACATTTACTTTGATAATAATTTATAGTCTCCCGCATATTAATCAAACGACACTCAAAATCTGAATGTTTAGTTTTGGTTAGATTAATTTCATCTATCTATACATATAATAAAACTGTAGAAATGACAATTCTGTACATTAAAGATATCCAAAAAATAATAAGCGTGGGCTGTTACTACATCGCTATAGAAGCCAAAACTGTGGTTAGTTTTTTGTCTGTCTGTCTGTCTGTTTGTATGTTTGTTCCAGCATCACACGAAAACTACTGATCCGATTTGAATGCGGTTTTCGCAGATATATTTGTCTTCTTCCAACTTAACATTTGGTGTACAATTTTTTTTCCCCCCACCTCTCTTAGGGGTCAAAAGAGGGGGTAAGATTTTGTACCAAACTTTTTTCTTTAACACGAAAACTACTGATCCGATTTGAATACGGTTTTCGCAGATATATTTGTCTTCTTCCAACTTAACATCTGGTGTATAAATTTTTCCCCCCTCACCCCTCTAAGGGGACCAAAGTGGGGGTCAAATTTTGTATCAAACTTTTTTCTTCAATGGACTAACTTCATATTATTAACTGTATTTTCCAATTTAACATCTGGTGTATAAAATTTTTCCCCCACCCCTTTATGGGGGCCGAAGAGGGGGTCAGATATTGTATCAAACTTTTTTTTTTATTATTTTACGGATCACGAGAAAATTTCAGAGCAGTCAAAGTTCTCTGGATATTAAAAAAAAATTGGATACGTGTGTTTCCATTTGATTTTCATGCCTATAACATTAGCCCTGACCACAGATTAATAACACCGCCCTGACTCTTGAGCTACGGGTACTTCAATGCAGTTCATTATGCATTTTCGGTCGGATGCCAGAAGATACAGTCACTTATAGTCCGTTCCTACAAAATAGGGGAATTCACATGGAAAGCTGCTTGTATATCCCATCAACAAACATAACATGATTCAATGAGACAAAGAAATTCCAAATCAATTTTAATTTCTAGCCGATCTTGTCACTTAAGGCGCTGTGGTTGTTGCAACTACGTTAAATGAGTTTTTTTAAATATTGTTTTTTTTAAAGAAAATGTCATTATTTAAGTATAAAAAAGTACCGTTTTAAAATTGAGAAAATTTCCTATACGCAAAGATATATCAGTACACAATTTGAAAAATTCTGGTCGATAGAAAAAAATCTCAAAGATGACTGTTATAACGCTGTTTTTCATATTTAAATCATTTTATGGCTAAATTACACACTTTCTAGTAAAAACAAAAAATGTAGTACATTTGTCGTAACCTGACCTAAACGATTTGATATATTTGATTTGTGTAATACTAAAAACAAAAGGTTTTTTCTCCTATTTCCTATTATCAAGGCACGCGGCGAGCGCGTAACAGCCACTGTACAAGGCGCGCTGATATGAATGTTATTTTAACATCCTTTACGTCGATATTCGTACTGACAGACATCGACCTGCTTATTTTAGGGACTACTGGACCTTAATGTGAGACATCGCAAAAATATCGAGCGCGCGATATTTCCCCACAAATTCCGAGCGGATTTCAAAGAGTCACCCGGGGCGGATGATTACCGCCGCCGATATTCAAAGGATGCGATGAATGAGCCTCGTTATCCAACGCCATTCACTAGCCATAGCTCACTAGACTATAGTCTAGCTGGGGCTTAAGTCTATTTAATTATCTTGTCTAAGATTTACCTGCGATGTGATGGCCATCGTAAATATTCCACACTGGATATCATAAGTGCGAAATTCAGTCTGTCTGCTTGTTACCTCTTCATATTTAAGTCGATTTGGATGTTTGTTATATGGCTTTGAATAGCGGGAAAGGATATAATATTATGATAGTTTCTATCCCAGAATTACTTATACGGTTTCCCGTTTCCGCACGATAAACGAATTTTGGAACGTTGCGGGCTTCGTCTTATCTAGTTAGTAGTTTCCATACGTAATTCAGATTTTCAAGATATTTGAATATTACCCCACGTTCATTGCGACCAAGATCGGTCAAACCCCTTTAGTTACTAGAATGAACGCAAGAATCATACAGGGTTAAACTAATATACAAGCCACCACATATCTTGATCCCCGATTTATACCCGTTAAAGTAGCGAGGGTGAAGCGGTAAAAAGCGATAGTTTGCATGTTGCCCCGAGCCCCGAGCTCACTTCCCTCGCAATTCACGTCACGAACCACTTAGAGTCGGCCCTACATATAAATTGATCTTATTTAGGCCCCAGTGACAAATTGTGCCCAGCTCCGAATGGATTTTTATAGGCCGACTCGGCCCGCGTAGATTAAAATGGTAATTTCCACGTTACACCCCCCATTTTTGTAATTTAAATTGGATTTTTATTAAACTTGATGTGTGATAGCCTGTTAAGCTCAACAAAAAATAGGTTAGTTACGTTGGTATTGTTTTCACGGCTTACCTACGTTGTCATCGACAACAAAAAATCACTGGCCCTCAACTTCCATTACCACTCTTATTATAATTTATGAGACAAGATTTTGCGGGGGTCAGGGTCAGGAATCACAGGTGTTGAAGCTCTTTCGTGTGTTTTGAAAGTTAGAACCCGCATCGAAATAAAGAAAAATAAACATTAGTTTATTTTTGTTTATTTCGATGCGTTTAACCTAATCTATGGAACCTAGTTATCTTTTAAGCACCAACCTCAGTTATTCAACTCCAACAACGCCGGGATAGCACAATTCAGAACCGGGACAAAATATTTCGTAAACCACACGAGCAAGATCCAAATGCGGCACACAAACTATCCAAAACTATGTTCAATGAGACCAAATTGCTTGGAATAATTTCGGCTCACCTCTTTGTTCTCCGAACAGTATGCGGTTACACGTGGCGCTAGGCATTAATACTTAATGAAATCCGGCTCGAAGGACCATGTGATTTCAGATTCAGTTATTATGATATGCAATATGCATAGATAAAATTTTGTAGGGAAAAGTTCCTTTATACTTTGCCGAATAGGTATTCTTTTTAGTTGATCGACTATTACTCAATAACTTATGAAGTCTTCTTAGCCGTGAGAGTTTCCCTTTTAAATTCAGCATACTTCCCACTCCCGTGAATTCTTCACATTTCCAGAAGCAAAAGTTTAGCTGGTAGAAGAGGGGGGGGGGGGGGGGGACGACGACACCGGACTGTAACGACTGTACTGGACTGTAACTGGACTCTAACGATTGTTTCCACTTTAAAACTTCATATTTCACAAATAGATCCCTAAATCGGAAAATGATCTATGAATACTCGTAATATTTTTAAAAACCTATCCAACGACACACCACATGGTGGGGTGGATGCGAAAAAAAAGTCATCCCCGCTTCATGTTTATGCACCATAAAAATATTTTTAAAATTTTTATATAATAAACTAGCTGTCCCGGTGAACTTAGGTCCTATAGTCTATGAGCAAAACCGCGGACAGACAGACGGACAGACGGACAGACGGACAGACAGACAGACAGACGGACAGACAGACAGACAGACAGACAGATAGACAGATAGACAGACAGACAGACAGACAGACAGACAGACAGACAGACAGACAGACGGACAGACGGACAGACGGACGGACAGACCGAAACTATAAGGGTTCCTTGTTGACTATAGAGGTACAACACTAATTGTAATGTCACAGCACTATGCTGGACTATATAGTGGGAATTTAATATTAAATAAACGCAGTCTTAATTAAGCATCGAGTGGTTTCATTTCTCCCGAACCACCACCTTACATGGCGACCCTGCCAGGCGCCTGCATGTGAGCCGTCGCGCCGCGAAATTGAAACCGTTTTCCATATCCGTCGCGTGTGCCTCATAGCTCTGCTGATAGAAGTTATAACAATGGAATTACTTAGTCGGAATCCTCCTTCGAACTTGCCTGTGCCAACGTTCCGAGATGGGAAAGCAACAATCTAAAGAAGAAACGGTCATCGTCCAGAATGCTGCAGGGGGACAAAACGATGCGCAGGTCGAACAAATTCGTTGGCATATTTCTACAACTAATATCCTGCTAACAGTCGTGATCCTGTTTATCTTGGCGAGCCTTGTGGTTACGGCCTATAAGCAGTACAGAAGATGCCACAGAAAATGGATTGAGAAGGAGATTACTCGCACGGCAGCACGAAGATCTTTTTTCCGGCGTCACGGGCCTTCGGAAACAGTGTAGAAGATAAATAATAATTAAATACTAATAATTAAAATAATAAAGTGCTAATAAAGTGAAAAATAAAATAAAAAGTTAAAAAGTGAAAAATAAAAATAAATAAATAATAATTATTATAAAATAAATAATAATAAAAATATAGTGCTAATAAATATATAATCTAAATAATTAAAATCATTAAAATATATTAATCGTTATAGGTAATAATTATTAAAGTGGCGCGTACAGAACGAAGTATTAAGTGACAAACCAAATATGGACTCGGCAGACGAATGAACTTTGGACTCTTAATATTTTATTGGACTTTAGATATTTTCTATTTTAATAATTCAAGTGTTATATTATTTTCTTTTTTTTTTTTAGATTATTAAATAGTGGTGTATATTAAACTATGATGGTAAGTGCCAAATGGATATTATTGTAGGATTATATAATGAGATAAAGGATATAAGAATTTATTTAATTAAAATTGGAGCAAAACGAAGACATGGGCAGATATTAAAAATAAAGCTAAGCGAGAGCAATGATATTTATGAGCGCTATAATAATTGGTCAATTGATTTGAAGAAAAAATGTGAGAAAAAATGTTTTTCTAATGATGATATTTTATTAATAAATAATTATTGTACTAAATTTTTAGAATTATATGAGGAAATTTTGTTATTGTGTAAAAGCAACTCGGACTCGTCATTAACCATGGATTCTTTTGATTTAAGGACTGCTTTAAACCTTTTACCTGTTATGACAAATGAGGAATGTAACATTAAACAGCTGATTGATAATATTCAATATTATAGTTCGTTATTAAAAGAAAAGGAGTGTAAGCAAAACCTGATTAATTTTGTTTTGAAAAGTCGATTGTCTGTAGAGGCAAAATTAAAATTGAAGTCGTCTTATGATTCTGTAAGTGAATTGATTAATGACATGAAAAATACTCTTTTAAGTAAGAAAGCTGCAGCCTCAATTCAGCATAAATTGCAAAACATGAAACAAGCGGACAGGTCTATTTCAGATTACGGCAAAGAAATTACCGAATTATTTGTAGATTTGACGATTTCTCAATCCGACGGCAATGAGCAATGCTATAATATTTTAAAACCAATTAATGAAAAATTTGCTATTAAACAATTTGCAGACGGGTTGCGAAGTCGTAGATTGAGCACGATTATTTCAGCTAGGAATTATAATTCACTTAAGGATGCAATCCAGGCCGCCCAGGATGAGGACACAACGTCAATGGCATCAACTTCGGGTGAAATATTAGGTACGTATAATAATTCATTTAATTTTAATAACATGAAGCGAAATAATTATTTTAGAGGTCAGCGCGGACGCAATAATTTTTTCGATCACCACGGACGTGCTAGAGGTCATCGTGGGCAATGGGTGCCACCAGCAACGCGTAGTCAAGGACAATGGAATCCGCCCACCGGCCGTGGACAGTGGAACCCCCCCGCTTCCCGAGCAGGACATTGGAATAACCCTGCTTCCCGAGGACAACCCCGTGGGCATCGGTATAAAGGTAAGTCAAAATATTATAATAGTTCTGGAAATCAAGGGATAAACGTAATGTGCCAAAGCAGTGAATCAGAATTAAAACCGAATCAGTTTTTTCGTGACTGACAACGAACATTTTATTTTTTCAAGCGATAGTAATTGTTATGTTTCAATAGATTCTGGCTCTTCGTATTGTAAAAACCAACATTTTTTAGTAGATTCTGGAGCATCATTATCTGCTTGCAAATACAAGCATGCACAAAAATTTAATATTCCAATTCACACTGAAGATATTACCATACATGGTTTAGGTGGAAAAGTCCAGGCAATAGGATACGTTTATTTACCTATGGTTTTATGTAACGATACTATTTATCATAAGTTTTATGTTTTTGATAATTTACCAATTAAAGTAAATGGAATTTTGGGTCGTGATTTTTTGAATAAATACAAAGCTAAATTAAATTTCGAGAAAAGCAATTTAACTTTAGAGATTTCCAACAATAATTTGGTTACGTTACCCATTGTGGACGATTGTTCGGTTAACATTAATATTCCAGCTCGTAGCGAGTCGATACATTTTATAGAAACTGACTTTACAGAAGATTGTGTAATAATTTCAAATGAATTAAAACCCGGTGTATTTTTAGCAAGTTCTATAGCTACTCCTAAAAATGGACGAATACCTGTGCGTATTTTAAATGTCACTGATAGTGATGTATTATTAAATAATATTACACCATCAATCGAAAAATTAAATTGTTATGATATATGTACTTTTAAAAAAACAACAAAAGATGCGGATAGGGTTAAAAAGTTATTTTCTCTTTTAAATATAAAACATTTAAATGATGAAGAACAGAAGAGTATTGAAAATATTTGTGCTAAATATGCCGATATTTTCTATCTGCCAGGAGACAAGCTGAGTACTACAGATGCATATACTCACACAATAACCTTAAAGCCGAACACAAGACCGGTATTTTCGAAACAGTATAAATTACCTTATTCTCAAAAAGCTGAAATTAAGACTCAAATTAATAAAATGTTAGAGGAAGGAATTATAGAACCTAGCAAAAGTGATTGGTCAAGTCCTGTATTACTAGTCCCTAAAAAATCTGAAAGTGGTAAAAAATGGCGACTAGTTGTTGATTATAGAAAATTAAATAACTGTATTGAAGATGATAAATTCCCTTTACCTGATATTACTGAAATTCTTGAATCGTTAAATGGTAGCATTTACTTCACGCATTTAGATTTGCATCAGGGTTATTATAATGTAAAATTAGATGATAACAGCAGAAAATATACTTCATTTTTGTCAGGTCAGTACCAAATGACTCGTATGCCTATGGGACTCAAAACAAGCCCTAATTCATTTTCGAGGATGATAACTATGGCAATGGCAGGCCTAAATTACGAAAAATGTCTTATTTATCTTGACGATTTAATAGTCTTTGGGAGAAATTTGAGTGCACATAATAAAAATTTATTAGATGTTTTTGAAAGATTGCGTAAAATTAATTTAAAATTAAATCCTTTAAAATGCGATTTTCTAAAAAAGGAAATCCTTTATTTAGGACACATTATTTCAAGTAGTGGAATATCCCCAGATCCTGAAAAAATTGCTACAGTACAAAATTATCCAATACCTTCAACAACAGATGAAGTAAAAAGATTCGTTGCTTTTAGTAATTATTATAGAAAGTTTATACCCAATTTTGCAGAAATCGCATACCCATTAAATCAGTTAACTAGAAAAAATGTTAAGTTCCTCTGGGATGATAAATGTCAACAATCATTTGAAACACTAAAGAAATGCTTAGTCTCCCCTCCAATACTACAATATCCAGATTTCTCTGAACAAAATAAATTTATATTACAAACCGATGCATCTAATAATGCAATAGGAGCTATATTGGCAAATAGTAATGGTCTACCTATAGCCTACGCTAGTAGAAGCTTAAATAAAGGAGAAAAGAACTATCCAACAATAGAGAAAGAATTACTTGCTATAGTTTGGGCAGTAAAGTATTTCCGTCCATATTTATATGGACGTCCATTTAAAGTACTGACGGACCATAGACCTTTAGTATTTTTATTTAATATGAAAGATCCGTCGAGTCGTCTCATGAAATTTAGGATGACATTAGAAGAATATAACTTTGAGGTAGAATATGTTAAAGGTTCAGACAATGCAGCTGCAGATGCGCTGTCTCGAATCATTTTAACATCAAAAGACTTGAAAGAAATGCATGAAAAAGTAGTTAACGTAATGACAAGAGCACAAGCGAAAAAATTACTTAAGGTTAATTCCCCGGTGGATTCGGTAAGCACTAATTTGAGGACTGATCACCCTCAAGTAGTGAATACCCATATCAAACCAAAGGATTCTGTCGAGTTAAGATTTATTAGTAATAGGAAAATGTTAGATGGATTAAGAAAAAATAAAATAATTACCAAGGAAAATAAGTTATTTTGTTATGTTGAAAGTAAGAATACAATTTACATAAAATTCCTTAACTCTCAATCACAAATTGCGCGAGACGAATTTGTGAGAGAAATGGATGATTTTTGTAACTCACTCAAATTAGAAGAAGTATACATATTAAAGAACAAAGAGAATGATATTTTTATTAAAAAGTTGTTAGAAAAGATAAATAGTTTAACAAACAGGTCCGGACCGCGATTATGTATTTTAGAAGATGTCCAACGCATTGAAGACAAAGATGATAGAAGAGTGATTTTAAACGACTTCCATCTCTTACCTAGTAGTGGCCATGCTGGTATGAGAAGGATGTCAAATAATATTAAAAAGTACTATTATTGGCCTGGCATAGATAACGATGTAAGAAATTTTGTTAAACGATGTGATAAATGTCAACGCCTAAAATATTCTCAACCGAATAGAGAACCAATGGTTATTACAAGCACAGCTAGTACTGCATTTGAGAAAATATATTTAGATTTAGTAGGTCCTTTAGAAGTAGATGATAATGATCATAAGTACGTTTTAACGCTGCAATGTGAACTAACTAAATATGTAGAAGCATATCCCTTAATTTCCAAAAAATCTGACGAAGTAGCTAGAGCTTTTGTAAATAATTTTATCCTTAGATACGGAGTACCGAAAGAAGTTGCAACTGATAGAGGGAAGGAGTTCTTGTCTCAGATATTTAAAGAGGTATGTAAACTACTCAATATTAAACAACTCAATTCTACAGCATACCATCACGAATCTATAGGTGCTTTAGAGGTAACACATAAAAATTTAAATGCATTTATCCGTATTCAATGTGACAACCATCCTGAAATATGGAGTATGTGGCTTCCTTTCTGGTGTTTTGGTTACAACACCACATGAGAAACTAAATACACACCCCATGAGTTAGTATTTGGTAAAAAATGTTCCCTTCCAAGTAATCTAACACAAGACCTTGATCCAGTGTACAACTGTGAATTTTATCCGAATGAATTGAGGTACAGGCTGCAACTTTCTCAAAGAGAAGCTAAGAATAATTTATTAGAAAGTAAATTAAAGAGGAAACTAAGATATGATAAAAATATTAAACCTGTAAGTTATAAAGTAAATGATTTGATTTTAGTTAAAAATGAAATAGGTAATAAGTTTGAAGATATTTATTCAGGACCATATAAAGTTGTAAAAGACATGTCACCTAATGTAGAAATTATAAATGAAAAAGGTTCAGTAGATGTGGTGCATAAAAATAGAACAAAACTTTATGTTAAAAATAATGATTTAACTATATAAGAATTTAAAAAAAAAAAATGTGCAATGAATTTTTTTTTTTTTTATTAAGAAGGGTGATGTAGAGGTACAACACTAATTGTAATGTCACAGCACTATGCTGGACTATATAGTGGGAATTTAATATTAAATAAACGCAGTCTTAATTAAGCATCGAGTGGTTTCATTTCTCCCGAACCACCACCTTACAGACTACGGAACCCTAAAAATGGCAAAGTTTGGATTTGTATTAATACATACTAAAATTACTTAATAGGTTTAATTAATTGTTAATAAGACTTGGAAAGTACGTCCTTATAATTTTATGGTTGTTAAGAGCGGGCTGCCAAATTTTGCTGTGTTTTCTAAGTATTCGATCCCGGAAGACGATTGACTTGAATGAAATTAAGATTTATTTATAATAATTGTATATTTATCTGATATTTGCCTAACGGAAAACACGATTCACTTATTTTCAATTGTTATATTTTACGAAATTATGAATCTTTCTAGGCTTTTCAACAAAATATATCTGTTTACAATGATTGAGTAACTATGTATCATTGAATAACTTGCACTACTAAATTCACACACTTTATAGAATAAGGGCTAAGGGAAATATTTATAGTAAATATTGTATTTAATTTTTAAGTAATCATCAAAAACAGTTTTGGGACTTACGACCTGTACTTTCGTGTTATAATGCGGGAACCGTTGTTACGTAGTATTGTTCACTATAAGCTGCAGCGTAAAGTACAATTCTCGGGGGCACGGTACCTGGAATCATTATATCACGATTGGAGGACCGGAGGATACGATACGATTGGAGGGAATAGCGGGGTGTGTAGGCTAGTTAGGTAGGCTAGCGTGCTTTGATATTTTTGACAGCAGGCTCTTAAATCTCATTTCCCAAATTCGAAAATTTCTTATATTACTTACTTACTACAAAATCGAGATGGCGGCGCGGCGTTCACAATACGCTATTTCGTGCCATCGCGTGCAAGATAATGGCGTAGAAAATTGTCTAATTATATTTTACGTGCTAGAATTTTTCCTATCCGTTCCAACGCAAAGGATTTACTGTAAACGTGGGCACCAAGTTTTATGTTAAACATTTTCTACTTTACAATAAGGGGAATTCTAAGAATTAGAAATGCCAAAAAAGTTAAAAAAATACTTCGTTAGTGACCTTTGAAAGTTATCCACATTCTTATCCCGAAATGCGGAAATTGAAAATTGATAGCGTCTCTCACCAATGACTTTTTAAAAAAAAACCTTAGATTAAGGATATAAGTAGATGGATTCTTAGCTTGCCATAGTGTGCGTGTAGGGATGGGCGTATATCTGCTTGTATATCGATAAAAATATAAAATTAGACTACAGCCATCGACCAATAGTCGACCATAATTTTATGTTATAGATTTTTATCACGGTATAGATTTTTAGGACATCAAAAAAAGGAGGTTATCAATTCGACCCGCATGTTCAAAAGTATATGAAAAATGAAAATATTTTTATATAAATAAAATATTTAATTATATGATTACACAAATTGTTAAAAATATACATAATACTAGATGTCCCGCGCGGCTTCGCCCGCGTAAATTAGAAATTTTACAGAATCCGTAGGTACATTTTCCCATAAAAAATATTTCCCCCGTTTTTCCCACATTTTCCTGAGTTTCTTCTGTCGTATTAGTCTTAGAGTAATAATATAATATAACCTTCTCGATAAATGATGAGTCTTACTCGATAAATGATCTATCTAACACTGAGATAAGTTTTTAAATCGGACCTGTAGTTTCTGAGATTGACGCGTTCAAGCAAACATACTCTTCAGGTTTATAATATTAGGTAGATATAGATTTTTTTTAATTATCGCTTGACAAACTCGAGTCTCGATCTAAAAGACTATGAAATGGTATAATATGGTAGTGATGATGATGATGATGATGATGAAGAATGTAATTTGCATAGTAGCATATGCTTTCTGTTCTTAAAACAACGCCGAAACTCCCAAACTTGTATCTATAAAGAATCAGGAATTCTCTCAGCACCTTCCGAACCACGGTATACCAGGTATATCTCGGTGCAAAATCTTACTTGTTGGTAGCATATGCTTAGAATACTTCTCACGAAACCGAAGTCACCATATGTTTCCCTATAAGTTTTGAGGAGTTCCCTCGATTACTTATGGATCCTTCATCAGATCACCACTTTTCTGAATATAATACCAAATTGGGATGATACCCTATATACCAAAAGAAAAATTTTGAAAATCGGTTAACAAACGGCGGAGTAATCGTTGAATATAAGAAAACGAACATAACACCTCCCCCATTTTGAAAGTCGGTTAAAATTGTAGCCTATGTGTTATTTATTTAATATTTTAATCAGCACATGAATTTAATAATAAAATTTTTTTCAAATTAATCGTAGCACCATCTGTCAGGACAAACTAAAATTGAAATAGAATAATATTGAATGCGATGATAGCGCCGTCCGCCGGATCTAATGTAAAACATTCCAAAATCAACAACTCCTTATAAATAAGAAATTAATTGAAAAAACATTTTCCAGTAGACCAAACTGTAAATCTAAACCATTCTCGAATCTCCACGAACACACACAAAAAATTTCATCAAAATTGGTCCAGTCGTTTAGGAGGAGTTCAGTCACATACACACGCACACAAGAAATATATATATTAAGATGTATACTCTATAAGCCACGAAGGCTTGTCCGGAGTGTAATATCAATAAAATCAACAGTTTTTATAAGAAAACAATTTAAAAGAACAAAAATACTTTATTATACTTAATTACTATTAAACAACAATTTTGTAAAATAACAATTAATATGTATTATCGACGAAATAAAGACGTTAAAGCATTGGATACTCGTGACGGGACACATAATAATATAATGTGTCCACTGTCCCAACATCAGTGTCCGATCTTTCAATCAATAAAATATGCCATACATGATACCTACATCATAACATGTAAGGATCGGGCACCGGTGTTAGGACACATTGTATAATATTACACAGTACACACATATTAAAAATTAGAAATTAAATGAAAATGAAAAATATTCAAACATAAGGTTTAATTGAATATGTTCTTAGTCGCAGCTTTTGAAGTAAATATAATATTAACTTCCATATAGGTTTCCAATTGTCATCATCATCACATTGACTTCTTCTCTAGGAGCATTTCTTTAACCTAAAAATAATTTGTTTATTAGTATCAATATTCAAAAGTATTTATTCCATTTTTTGCACATTACAAAATTTGGACATGACAAGATTTAAATGAAAAAATATGAAATTAGCAATTTTTAAATATGGATTACGGGGAAGGTTGTCTGCTTTATAATTATTGGACTCTGTTTAATGACTGCATTTGTGTTTCATGCTATAAAAAATTACGTATTGCGATATGAATGCAGTCATGTTCTTTAGATCATTTAAAATGGCATCCATAACTTAAAAAATGTGGGTTGATCCACAATTAATGACTGCGAGTATTGAATACTTAAATCCATATTATAAAAATATAATCTTTAGCTAACCTTAGTATGCCTCGAAAATTATATTACTGAAAACAGTTGACAACAGTCTCCTTAACGGGGGGGTCTCCTGAGGGTGGTAGTAATAAGGGGGAATTTCTTCACTTAAACCATCCCTCCTCACTCCATATTCTCACCACCAGATTACTTGGTTATAATCTAAACTTAAAAATAATACTTCATTATAGGTCTCTCCGTCATCACCATCATATTGAACTTTTCTTTAGAAGCATTCCAAAAACCTAAAAATATAGTTGGTTTAGTGACATTAAATGTACTTAATACTATAAAATATATACATATTATAATATTGTATACGGGGCAATATGCTTTATGTAAATTTTCCATACTTAGCCCATCAAGCCCCAAGCGGAACCCAGGTGCCGCATAACAACTGAACATCTATTGTGTCTGATATTTATTAAAAAAGAGTAATGCCAGGATAAAATTTCAAAAAGTAAATCCAAGTAACGATTTGAGTACTTACAGGGTAAAGGTGTAAGAGCTGTTGATCATTTTACTCTGCGTTAGAACTTTTTTATTTCAATAAAATCATTGTTTCAAACTTACGTTTGAAATGATAATCCCAATATTGTGATGCCTTCATAAGGGAGTAAGGATTAAAAACTTGCATGAAACTTGCGTCTAAATATTTCTGTTTGTCGTCTATTTTGAAGCATGTTCAAATCCTGAAAAAAAAAACATTTAGTCCATGACAATATTTTTATCGATATAAATTTATACTTCAAGCAAGGTGCATCCCTAAAGCACATGTAAAAATCTATGCTATATTTGTAGCCAAATTATTACTTGATGTGACATTTTTATCACTAATGGCATAAACAGCATGATTAAGCGATTATTACACTTATAAATTTTCTTTTTAACTTACAAAAATACCGATTGATAAGCCCAAAAAACGTTGTTGAAAACTTACGTATGTTATGTTAAATCCACGTGTTTGAGGCATTCCTTGGCCGTTTTTATGGTTTATTATTTAGCGGAACCACAAAACCCAACTAGATATTGCATTTAACGTTCACTAAACACTTTTATTAGCACTTTTAAAACATGAAAGACAGACCGACTCCTTTGTTATGTTCTACTCGGTCGGACATAACATTACAGGCTTTTGACGTTTATACACCGATATGAGCTTTCTCTTTCACTCAACTTACTGCATCGTTAGTAAGAAAGAGTAATATTATCAACTGTCAAAATATAAGGCCTCCAATAGTTATTATACCTTCGTGAAAAAAACTTTGTTAAAATAATGCCAGCAACAGCCAGCAAAAGAAGAATACAAAACAGAAACAAAATATTCTCTTTAAAAGTAAATTAAAAATACCGAAATCCAATCGTTCTCAATGTAAGCATTACTTAATAAAAAATTATAAAATTCTTGTGGAGATATTTTTGTCAAATACAATAATGAAATGTTCTTTTCGGTGGCTGCTATCAAGCTGCTATTAAATTTCGTTGGCTTATAGAGCTTTACGTTAAATATTACGTTTCAGTTATTGGATATAGAAATGTAAAAAATAGTACAACTTACAGAATGATACTATAGTGATTAGTAGGTAATGTAAGTTATCAGAAACAAGCCCATTGTAACCATTTTTTTTAAAGACAAAAAATTTAAAATGCTGAAAATATTTCGATCGAATATTGCCATTCGAGTAAAGATTTATTAAATTGTAAATTCCATTTGCCTACGTAAATTCTAACCCCATACGGCAAAATGGGTTTTGCTCGATATACTTTCAGGGGAATATTTTCGGTAGCAAATGCACCGGGATTCTGTGAAAATGCACATATTCCGTAAAAACACATGAAATTGAGCCCGCGCTGAGATGGTGACGCCTGATCAAAGGTTATAGGGGTTCAGATGCATCCCCGCGAAATTGGAACGAAATGTGATGTGCGATGTCATCGTGCATCGGAATAAACAGCACGACAATGTATGGGGTGAAAAATATACGTTTTAAACTTTCTAAAGTTCCCGTTTTTAGGATTTCGTACCCAAAGGGCAAAAAGGGGTATTACTTTGATGTCTGTCCGTCTGTCTGTCAGTCTATCCGTAAGTCTGTCCCCGGGCTCTTACTTAAGAACGGTAATAGCTAGAGAGTTGAAAATTTCACAGTTTATGTATTTCTGTTGTAGCTAGAATAAAAAATACTAAAAACAGTATGAAATATTAATTTCATACTGTTTTTAGTATTTTTAAAAAAAAATAGGCCAAAAATTGTGTTTTTCTGTTATGAGAGCATTAAACATTAGTTTAATGCTCTCATAACAGAAAAACACAATTTTTGGCCTATTTTTTTTCTCTATAACGGTACGGAATCCTTCGTGATCGTGCGCGAGTCCGATTTGCATTTGGCCGATATTATTCCAATTTAGCGAACAAGCTAAGTAATAGGAGTATAGTCACATATTAGGTAATGTAATGAAGAGTTATATTAAAAATGTCCCTCTACTACTAGTAGGCAGGTACTTTAAAAGTACGTGTTCTATTTAGAACGTGTTCTCACTTGTGATTGCGTCTGTACCTACTCCAGAAAATATTTTACAAATCACCATTATATTTTACAAATTAAGAATGCACCTGACCCTAACTTGACTACATACATACATACATTACTAGATCTCAAAATCTGTAGGGTCTAGAAAACTGATTTTTTTTACACTTGAAGTAACTTCAGTTCATAAAGATTTAATGCTCAAGACGAAAACACGATACTTTTATTTTTTCAAAAAACCTTGGTTTAGATCATTTTTAAGACTGGAATGGACTGGATTGGATTGGAATAATGTAATCCGGCTTTAAATATAAATTTAAAAAACTCTTTTGAATTGCATTTTTTTGAGTGATTTTGAGATATACTTAATCAATTCGTATTTAATTACTGTGATGGTCATTTTTTGAAAACTTTTACGAATTATCAACGAATAATGTTAAAAGAGACAGAAAAAGCTTAAAGCTACATATACAAACATTTAATCAAATACGAATTGTATAATTCCTACAGAATTTTGGGTTATACTTCCCTTGGCAGGACCTTTATTCCGACAGCATAAAAGTCATTATCACAAAACTCCGGGCTAATATAACTACGAACGGACAAACGATTCGGGAATAGCTTTGTAACGAATTGCATTCCGAATTGAGTTTTGAGTATTTTATTTTGGTCATTACTGCCGATGTGTTCAGGTGGAATTTCTATTAAAATGCCTGTAGAATTTCCGCTTAACTAGCTAAAAGCCGAGCTTTGTGAGGGTTCGCGACGTTTTTCTGCGTGGTGATAATCTTTAAGGCAGTTTTTAGGGTTCCGTAGTCAACAAGGAACGCTTATAGTTTCGGTCTGTCCGTCCGTCTGACGGTCTGTCTGCCTGTCCGTCCGCGGTTTTGCTCAGAGACTATTAGGACCTGCAAAGCTGTAATTTGGCATGAATGCACATATTAGTGATGCCGACAAAATGGTAGGTACCTACATGAAATCTTAAAAAAATATTTTTTTTATGGTATGTTCCCTACACATCAAGCGGGGATGATTTTTTTTTCGCGTCCACCCCATCGTGTGGTCGTTGGATAGGTTTTTTTTAAATATAACGAGTATTCTTAGATCATTTTCCGATTTAGGGATCCGTTTGTGAAATATTAAGTTTTAAAGTGTAAAAATCGTTAGTGTCCAGTGTCCCCTTCTATGGTGCTAAACGGTTGCTTCTGGAAATGTGAAAAAATTCACGGGAGTAGGAAATACAGATGTTGAATTTAAAAGGAAAACTATCACGGCTAAAGAAGACTTCACAAGTTATTGAGTTATTTGAGTAATAGCCGATCAACTAAAAAAATGTATTCGGCGAAGTATGAAGGAACTTTTCGTTCAAATTCCTTTGGAAGTATTAAGTCATTGAGATGATGTTGTTAGTAGTGTAAAACACGTTATAAATGTATATTCATTGACCATTACAAAAATTAAAAAAACTAGCGGTACTACGGAACTATACACGCACTTGGCCGGTTTTTTTTAAATATTTTAATAGCAACCAAACCCTGACTGACCAATGATAACATATTATCTAAATAAAAATTACTATGTTAAAACACAAATCAATATGCGTGATAGTTTTTCCGTAAAGTGTACCACAAAAGTGCTCTGTTGTGGCCTGTGGGATATACTAGGGCTCGCTTCGCTCGCGGCCTCGCTTCGCTCGCGGCCTCGCTTCGCTCGCGGCCTCGCTTCGCTCGCGGCTTCGCTCTGATATGCCCTGATGAAGGATTTTATTATTATTTATTATCATCACCATTAAAGGTTGATTCAGACCGCAATGCGACGCTTAGATGCATTTATAAATTAGTATGGATTTGACTGATTTCCAAGACGTCTCGCGCAATTGAAATCTGTCAAATCCATACAAATTTATGCATATTTAGTGGGTCTGAAAATCAACTACTGGGTACTTTTTATAGGAAAATAATAAGACGAGCGAATAAAAAATTACTTTGCGACTGATGATGAACATACTGTTTTAATAACATGAGCGGCATTAATTTGACTAAGCGAAAAATAAACTAAACTAACGACTAATATTGATTTATAATAAAATCCAGAACGAGCTAACAAACTGTGGATTGCGATTAATCTATTTCAGATATTAAAATTCTATCCGAGCGACTGTATTACTAAGTGGAACGCGACTGGAAATACATAGCGGGCAACTTCAATATTAAATATAGATTACATTTTTCTAAGTGAGGTTATTTATTACGAGCTACTAAAAAGTTCACTGTGAGCAAACTTTTGTGAGCTGCTTTATTAATGATAATTGGTTACTGATATTCTATTTAAGGCTTTATATTTTATATTTTGATACGTGTTTTAATGAAAACTACATGTTGTTAAATACGTGCGAATTCGAATGGGGGCGGGGCGAGGAATCGTTGCAGTCAGGCGAGTTGGACTGCGGACCAATACGACTTTTTTGGGTTAGGTTAGATGGGGATGGGGAGCGAAGCGCAGCGAAGCTCCCGCCTTAGCTCAAGACTCATACTAATTGAAGCCAGTTGTTTTTTTTTTTTGTATAGGTCGCCATTAAAATTTTTACCCATTTCTTTGACATTCCGTTAAGGATTATAATTTTTGTAATTTATTAATGATTTTTATATATACGGGGTTTACCCTCCCTCCTCCCCTAAATCGTTGGGCATGATTCCAATCTTTTACCGTTATATAACTTAAGTTCCTACAAATAGAACAATACATAATATTTTGGGATCATCAAATAAAAGTATGAAATCCTTTCTATCTCTGTTAGCTACCACTTTTTTTCACAGATAAAATTGTTGTTCCTCTTATCCAAATGAAGCTACTCACAAAAAATTTGCTTGATAGTAATAAAAAAAATTGTTCTAGGGATCCCTGATTAAAAGTGTTTCATCAATTAATAGTTATTTCATATTCATTTTTTTTTGTTTTAATGTGTGCTCATTATACTCTGCTCATCAGTGTATTTTTCAAAGTGGTTTTTGTATTCGAAACACTTCATTTAAGTTAAAATGCCGCTCAGTATAAAAAATGCAGGACGTAACGTTGACACTCAAACAGATATTAGGACGCTCAAATATTATGAAGCTGCTCATTTTGTATTTTAAGTAACCCAAATAAATAATTTCTATGTTGCTGTTCTGTTAATTTCTCGTCACTCACAGTCAGTCGCTCAAATAGTAATTATATAACCTAAATTTAGTAATTTTAACACTTAAAACTGTAATTTACAGTCACTCGATTAAATACTACCCCTTTTTATATTGATAAGTGCATATTTTCTTGAATTAATAATAGTAAATTAAGTATTACAACTCGAGACTGACGGCGACCATTGTTTGTGCGACGGGATAGCGATGGACGTTGCCATGGTGACATACTTATTTAGTCACTTCAATAAAATAATACGTGCGAAATACTTTATACGGCAAAGAAACGTTTGCCGGGACAGCTAGTATAATATAAAGTAGATAAAAAACTTTTCTCAGAAGAGAAATTGATTCCTAGGCAGACGGGGGACCTACGTAGTTTGGTCGCCTTGGTCTGGCAACTGCCTAGGAACCAATTTCCTTGGTAGTACATACAAAATTTAATTGAAATCGGTTGAGCCGTTTTGAAGAAGTTCGCGCACATAACGAGAATTTTATATATGTAGATGATACACTAAGGGCCTGTTTCACCACTTTCACCAATTCCTGATAAGTGACGAATAGGCTATCCACCTATTAACTTGACACATCAAGTATGGAGAATCTGTCAAGAAAGTTGTGAGTAGCCTATTCGGAACTTTATCAGAAAGTGGTGAAACAGGCCGTAAGGGACACATGGTCTAAGATAACTTGAGGGTAGAAGGCATTTTTCTCAGTCAGGAACCTTTATTTTTTGTTCCGGTTAACCCGGGATTTTCAAGGGATCACCGTAATTCCTCGATGTTCCCTTGGCTTTTATTTTAATAGCCGCTTTGTGATACAGATACTAAACGATTAAAGACTTACCAACGCCGCGTGTAGCTTTTTATATCTAATTGAGTAATGTAACAGGAACATAAACAAAGGAGTATGTTTTAAAATGTATGGAGTCTGGTCAAAATTTCCACCACTAAGTCCTAGTGGTGGAAATTTTGAGAGACCTATATAGTAAAATTGTCTACTAAATACTGAATCATTATATCCAGACCGCAGTAAAAAATACCCTGTCAGTGAAAAGTTATGACTGAATGAAAAGTCGTGTTTTTACTATTTTGTATGAAAAATATTGTAGATGTAATAATAATGTATTGAGTTTGGTGCAAATGTCAACAACAAATAACACTTACGTAAAGGTCTGCTAAATACGGAATCATTTTAACTGGACCGCAACCAAAAATAAACTGTAAGTAAAAAGTTATGACGGAATGAAAAAGTTCTACCATTTTATTCCATAAAATAGTGTTAATATAATTCATTGTACTTTTTAACTACTCAATCTATGTTATGACATGCCGCAGGCTTTCACTGAAATAGATGAATGTCAATATCAGTATTTTCACTTCAAAAATATTTTTTCATATGGTCGTAACTTTTTACTGACAGCTTATTTTTAATTTGTCTAGACCATAATGAAAGTTACTCTATATTTAATGGACAAAATGGGTTTCGTTAGTGGTGGAAATTTGGACCACTTTACTGCATTCTCCTTTGTTTGGTTACGCCCAGCTTCTACGCCTGAATACATAATCAGAAGTTTGAACTAAATATAACAAATCAAAAGCCAAGTTTATACTTATTAATAAACTTCAGTAAAAACTTCAAGAACTGAGTTTTAAGGTGGGTTGCACCAAAGGCGTTGTTTTGGTTAAGCTTAAGGTTATGGTCAAAAATGGCGTCCATTATTGACTTTAACTAGAGATTTGAGAGTTCATTTGACATTTTGGTATAGTTAAAGTTATAGAATTAAAATAAGTTGGTGCAACCCACCCTTAGGCCTTAGTGATATGATCTAAAAATAAAAGTACCTATCTATTATTCATAAAGTAACTGTAGCTTAATTATTACTTAGTTATTTTATTAAGAAATAAGTACTCAACTTTAATATCCAAAGAAATGTTACTTGCCACTTAAAATTAAAAAAAAATGCAAATCCTTTATTGTCAGAAGGTAATAAATGGTGTGGGGTCGCGGGACAGCCCACTGTAAAGTTAAAATGATAAATGAACGTGTGGGCCCCGACGGCAAATTGCGTGACCTATATCCGCCACTGGAGTGGGCCCCGAATGGCTTAATTGTCCAATCGTCCACGCACTAAACGTTAATACAACCTTTATTATCATCATCTTCAGTGTTTCTATAGACTATATTCTATAATATTATATAGTCTATAGAGCAGGGGTCACCAATTAGTTTCATTCGGGGTCCATTTTTAAGAAATGAAATGACCTTCGTGGTCCACACATTTTGTAAAAAAATATTTATTAAACAAAGGTAATTACGGAAATTACAAAGGTGTTTATTTACGTAATAAATAATGAGAAAAGTGTCAATTTTTGTTGCTAATAATTATTAATTATTATCTGTCTGAAGTTTCGAGTGAAATTGGTGCAAGCAATTGAATTAGATCCGAGATGGTCATCAGTAAGTCGAGACCGAAATTTATTTTTAACGAAGTTCATCTTCGAAAACGCGGACAATTGGTCGGGACCGCGGTCCGCCATTTGGTGACCCCCGCTATTGGGCATGATAGCTATACCTACTATAAATAAATAAATAAATAAATTAATAAAAATTGTTTTATTTCCGAATAGATTTGTAACAAATGCTTTCAGAACGTTTAATTAGGGTTCCGTACCTCAAAAGGAAAAAACGGAACCCTTATAGGATCACTTTGTTGTCCGTCTGTCCGTCCGTCCGTCTGTCAAGACCCTTTTTCTCAGGAACGCGTGGAGGTATGAAGCTGAAATTTATATCAATTACTCAAGTCTACTGTCCCTTGAAGCTGTGAAAAAATCAAACTTCTAAGCCAACGCAATCAAAAGATACAGCCGTTTATGCCGCAAATTTTCGACACTTGCAAGGGAATCAAAACCTACAGGGTGCTTCCCGTGAACTCAGAATCTTGAAATTTGGTACGAAGCAACGTCTTATAGCATAGATAAAGGAAAAATTACGAAAACCATACATTTTTAGTTACATCACATAATATATTTTTTTTAATAATTTTAAACTTACTACCCATTTCCTCATAAACGCGTAGAGGTATTAAATTGAAATTCATACCAAATACTCAGGTCTATAATACCTTTAAGCTGTAACAAAATCAAACTTCTATGTCAACGCAATCAAAAGAAACAGCAATTTAAGCTGCATATTTTGAAACTCGCAAGTACTCGCAAGGGAATCAAAACCTAAAGGGTACTTCCAGTCGACCTAGAATCTTGAAATTTGGCATGAAGCAACGTTTTATAGCACACATAAAGGAAAAATTCCGAAAACCTTAAATTTTTAGTTACATTACAAAATATATATTTTTTAATAAATATAAACTTATTACTTTTTTCCTCATGAACGCGTAGAGCTATTACTTAAACGATAAAGAGATCTTTGTCTTAAATTTATGCTCCTCCATCTTTCCCCATTGTAATGTTATGAATTTCATTTTGCAATAAAAATACCATAGTTATGACTCGATTGTCGTAATGAACGAACTTTGTAAACCTTGCAGGTTTGTACGGAACCCTCGGTGCGCGAGTCCGACTCGCACTTGGCCGGTTTTTTTTTTTTATATAAAAAGGGTTTGAATCTGTATTACCTTACAACTTGTGGTGTGTGACAAATGAAAATCATAAAATTATCACCTTTGTGCGCATAATATCATGTACCTTACAGCAACATTGTATTATTTTTAAAAATATTTATTTACAAATAAAATGAAGTATTTTTTACAATACTATAATATGTATACATATTATATGTAAAATTTGATTTGCTTGTAATACATTTCTTGACATTTCATTTGATGAGAACAATATAACACCGCAACATTCGCCTTTGCCTCCGAGTGCAGAAGAAATAAGCCAGCAACTGGACGATATTTGGCATGAAATTAACGAAGAGCCTAATCCATCTGCTGACCTCACCGTTAATAGCATTCAACCATCTCTACTTTCTTTAGAAGCGGCATCTAGTTTCGAAAAATTCACCTTTAATACAGCTAGAAGACTTAGAAATTTCCGACAGTACGTGTACTCTGGATAGTCGAGAATTGTTAGTACAAATTCCTACTCCATTTCCAACTCTCTCTGAACTCTGACTCCGAACTCTGAAGTCTGCAGACCGCAGACAAATCGACGCCTTCGGGATGTAATGATGGAGGAAAATGCGCCTTTCATGGACTGCTTTCAGAAGCAACACATCCATTCTGGCTAAGCTGAACATAAAAACAAGGCTCTGTACCACATTCCTCACATAAATGTATCTTAGAATACCTGACATGTGTCCATTTTGGCTATGTAGCGAAAAAGGAAGGAGGCAATATTAAAATAGGCACTGGCAAGACTCGGGGCGAAGAACTGAGGGGCCACCGTCCAATTCGTTAGTCCGATCAAATCCAATGAATCCAAAAAAATTGAGTCAATCGTCTACGACGCTCTTCGAATAGACGAAGACAGGAAAAGCTAGCGTAACATCATTAGCAGGAACCAGGAAGGTTATGAAAGGGGAGGTCACGACCCTCTGACATGAGGAATACGACTTACATAGGAATAGGATCACTTAGGTTACTAGTACTAGTTCCTAAGTTTCCTGGCCGAAAGAAGAGATATTGAAATATAAACCAAATATAATCTATATCCATGCTTACATTATTGTAAATGCAAAGGTGTGTTTATCTATCTGTTTATTCGCCTGTTCCCTCCTCACGCCCAAACCGCTTAACGGATTTTTCTGATATTTAAAATGGGGATACTTTAAATCAAGGGAAAGGACATGGGATACTTTTCATGTCAATGTTCAGTTCACGGGCGATAAACGGGTAAGGCCAAGTTAGCCTTAATTAAGCTTAGTATTCTTAACAGAGCGAGACAGTATTTCAGTCCGATGCAACGCCTAAAACTCTACAAGGTAAAGATTCGGCCTCACGTGGAATACTATTCTCATCTTTGGGCAGGGGCCAAAGATGAGGACAAAATACCAACTTTTCCCTCTGGATAATAACCAACGAAGGGCTGCTTGGATTGTAGACAGCCATTGTGTTTCAAACAAGCTAGAGTCTAGACCCCTTGGAATTACGCTGAGATGTGTCTTCGCTCTGCATCTTCTATCCGCTGAATCACGGGGAGTATAATTGTTCGCTATCACACCTCCTGCAACATTTAACCATTCCACGGGAATATATACCATTCTCATCACCTTGATGAGTCATCATCTTCATGAGCCGCCATCTGTAAATTTTCTGGACCTATACGACCTACAAACCTGCAAGAACAGAGCCTCTTAAAAGGCTGGCCACGCACCTGCAGCTCCCCTGATGTTGCAAGTGCCCATGAGCGACGGTGGTTGCTTTCCATCAGGTGACCGGTTTGCTCATTCGCCCCCTTTTAAAATAAAAAACCAAGGAGCAGTCGAAATATACAGTCGGCACTAACAAAATATCTGTAAGATTTGTTAGTGCCTACTATGATTTAATGTTAGCATTTTTGTTCAAAACACCACCTGTTTTGAGATTTTTTATTAATAAACGTTTTTTTAAGAAAAAAAAAACTTTTTTGTGTATATGAAGTAATAAGGAAAATTATTACTTCATATACACAAAATGAATTATTAAAAATAATATATACCACGTAAATAAAGAGGAATTTCTCAATAACATACAAAAAAATCAAAAATATAATAAGTCTTACAGTTTTTAAGCTATTCAAGTTTTTCAACTTGCAAATCTTCTGATTGCTCTATTGAAAAGTAGTGATTTTGCAGATCAGACTTTGTTCTACGCATAGGTCGATTTCGGCACTTTGATCGTGCATATTATAATCCGATGTCTAGTCATAAGTTATGGTACTTAAAATTAGTTTTAAGTAACTAACAATTATTTACTATCTTATAGATTTCACAACACCAGAGACCAGCCATACATATTACTCTATGACAACACAGTACTATCATAGAAGTTGATTTAAAGACAAATGGCGGACCAGCGTAATTTGGTAGCGTCACGTCAAACCCAGTCGTCAGCTGATAACGACGAGTCATTTTGACTCGTCGTTATCAGCTGACGACTGGTTGAATTATTGTTAATAAGTTATAAGTTATAACGCAACCAAATGACGAAGGTCCGTCAACTGCCTATGAATAAAAATTTTTAATGGTGCATCGCATACAAAGTGCTCAGAGTATACGAAATAATAAAGCCAATTCTCCCCTATCTAAACCAAAAGCGCCACCTATGTTTGGAATGTTGACATGTGGCGCAACTACGTAGTGCATCAAAAGTCCGCTAGATGTCACTCTCAAGTCCCTACATCGCGCTATCGAAAACGCGAAACGCAGAATGACTACCCTGGGTTGAGAAGGTGTAATCATACTTACCTGGCGTAGGGGATACCGTGATCAAGAAGGCGGTTCCCCCAGAGCGAGGCCCTTCCATTGCACTGCGGTCGGGTTGACCTCTGCGATTATCCCTAATGCGGATAACTCGGACGCGTAATTTTTGGTAGTGGGGACTGCGTACGCGCCGTCCCCTTCATAATATTATTATATTCCTAGTAGCCTAGTGCCGCAGGTATCCTTAAATAGTTAATGGTGTGGGAACCTTACATTTTGCTATTATAAACAGTAACAAAGAAAAACCGGCTAAGTGCGAGTTTGTCTCGCTCATGAAAGGTTCCGTAGCAGCAATAAGGTATATTTCTATGAAATTAAGAGGTTTTTGATTTATTTTCATATTACAGTTGATTTAATGAAAGTTAAATTAAGGTTTACCATTTATGACGTATAAAAAAAACTACTGGCTAGATCTCGTTCGAACCAATTTTCGTTGGTCGTTTTTGTAGTAATGTACATCATAATTATATTATTTTTAGATTTATCATTTTACTTTAGAAGTTAGAGGGGGAGGGGACACACATTTTATCACTTTGGAAGAGTCTCTCTCCCAAACTATTGAGGTTAGAAAAAAATGACATGAGAAACCTCAATATGATTTTTGAAGATCTATCCATAGATACCCCACTCGCATAGGTTAGATGAAAAAAATTTTTTTCATCTAACCTATGCGGCACTAGGCTACTAGCCTAGTGCCGCAGGTATCCTTAAATAGTTAATGGTGTGGGAACCTTACATTTTGCTATTATAAACAGTAACAAAGAAAAACCGGCTAAGTGCGAGTTTGTCTCGCTCATGAAAGGTTCCGTAGCAGCAATAAGGTATATTTCTATGAAATTAAGAGGTTTTTGATTTATTTTCATATTACAGTTGATTTAATGAAAGTTAAATTAAGGTTTACCATTTATGACGTATAAAAAAAACTACTGGCTAGATCTCGTTCGAACCAATTTTCGTTGGTCGTTTTTGTAGTAATGTACATCATAATTATATTATTTTTAGATTTATCATTTTACTTTAGAAGTTAGAGGGGGAGGGGACACACATTTTATCACTTTGGAAGAGTCTCTCTCCCAAACTATTGAGGTTAGAAAAAAATGACATGAGAAACCTCAATATGATTTTTGAAGATCTATCCATAGATACCCCACTCGCATAGGTTAGATGAAAAAAATTTTTTTTGGGGACCCCTAAAATTTTTAATAATTTTTCCATTTTTGTATCAAAATCTTATTGCGGATTACAGACTACATCTACTTACCAATTTTTATTAGTATAGTTTCGGAGGAAAGTGGCTGTGACATACGGACGGACAGACATGACGAATCTATAAGGGTTCCGTTTTTTGCGATTTGGCTACGGAACCCTAAAAAAATCAAGAACCTTTTAGTTTTTTTTCATTTAAGCGACGGTATTTGCTTTCCATCAGGTCTGAGGTGACCTCTTATTTCATAAAAAAATAATAAAAACGCGATCATAATATTATTATTAAATATTAAGTGTCTAAAAGCACCATGCCGAAGTTCCGCGGCGAAAATTCCGCATGATTACGTCAGCAATGTAAAGCAAATCTCTCAATTCGATTTTAATGTGTCGTAAACAAAGATTAGTTTTTAATTTTGAATCTTAAAATGCATCGCATCGTTTCGTCGCATCGCAATGTGCACTGACCCTTAGGGCCATCCCTGTGCGTCCGGGGCGTAACAAATGGCGGCATTTGTAATTCAAACCTCGAATGTCAATCCACGGGGTGGGACGGAATGAGGTTGTGTTCGAAAAAACGAATAAATCAGTTTATAATTCATAAAAACCGGCCAGCACCGATCGTCGGGGGCGCAGGGCTCCGTAGCATCACTGTTTAATTTTTGCTGGTGATATTTTAATTACGTGATTGATGGTCAAGTCTGCCAATAAACACACATACACACAGTAAATTATTGTACAATTTCGTTTAATAATTATAAATTTATTATAATCATTATATTGGGTAAAGCAAAATATTAAATAACTTAGGGCCCTTCCACAAGACGTTTTGTTACGCACGCTTGTATCGATACAAATGCAAGTTCAATGCTCAGCAAACGCAAGGAAGCCTTAAGTTTTAAACTTTATATCTGCCAAAACGCGATGAAAACGCGCAGAAGACGAGCGCATCGGAAACGCGCGTCTTTAGAGCGCAAAAAATACGTCGTGTGGAAAGGCCCTTCGAAGTTAGTAGAGCAGTCACTACATTTTGTGTTATAATATTATACAGTATCATTCTGTCTTTTTAACCGACTTCAAAAAAAAGGAGGTAATCAATTCGACGCGTATGTATGTTATATTTCCAGAACTGCCCAATTTTCGTATATGTTAGTCTATATCAGCGTCTGAACAAATGTGCCAAATTTCATAAGTATATGTATGTATGTATGTATGTATGTATGTTTTTATGTTTGTGTTCACATATTACTGGAACTACCATTCCGATTTTAGTAATTCTTTTTTTGTTGGACTGGGTATTGTTCAACCTAGGGAATAGTGCAAGTTTCATCAAAATCAGTTCAGTAGTTTTAATTCTCAATTATGTACAATTTTGAAGTCGGTTTTATCTTTTTAAAGTACAGTTATGTCTAAACAAATAAAATAATTATTATGTATTTTACTATAAGTAATACACTAACGTCTTGTTAGTAACTAAAATCATTGCTCTATTCACCGACGGAACCCTATTTTCGTTTGTTTTTATTTCGCGTCGAATGCCGAAATTTTATGCAAAAGAGTTTTGAATATTCGCCGAGTATTTCGGAAATATTTATTTTTCTTATTGGTCCCGTCTGCGGGTACTTTTATTTTTTATTAATGTCATCCACTGTTTTAATTTGTGGTTTTATCTTTCGACGATAAAATTAGTAATTCCTTTTTATTCAAGTTAACTTTTTACAGGAGTTACTTTAAGTACTTCAAGCGGGTAAAAATGCATAAATTTGACTTGGTAATTACTTATTATTCTTAAAAAATACTTTCCTTATAATATTGTAATAAATAAGGAACCCAATTATGTTTTAAAAGGTGTTTCTAAATATTTTGTTTCAGAGCTTCATTATATTATTTACACGAGCGTAAGAAAACATTGAAAATAAACTAGGAAAAAGAACTTTAAACTTTTGACATCTTCACCATTTTACAGTAGTACAGTACAAATTAAGTACGGTACTTAAACATTTGTCACGTCGTTGTGTACCTACGACCTGTCGAAAAGAAAAAGATGTGGTAACTATTGTTTTTTCGTATACACGATTCGGATTTTTAACCAGAGGGCATATTACTTAATGTAGTCTGTACTATCTGCCCTACCCGTCGATACGACATGCTACGCCGCACTACGCGTCGCTACGACACGCTACGCCGCACTACGACACGCTACGCGTCGCTACGACACACTACGCGTCGCTACGACACGCTACGCCGCACTACGCGTCGCTACGACACACTCCGCCGCACTACGCGTCGCTACGACACGCTACGCCGCACTACGCGTCGCTACGACACGCAATGATTGGTCTCCGCGTCATCTAAGTGAATCACTTTTATGAATTGCACGCAAAATGGAGTTTAAAAATTAATCATATTATGATTAATTATATGATTCTCCAAAGCGACCATTTTAGCCCCGCTGATTTAGTAAACAGCTTCAAGGGTACCTATTCCCAATGTAAGTCTACTTACGCCACTTCGTACGTTGTCCTTCTTTTTCCTTAAATACTTCTAAGATTTCAGGTTTTCACAGCAATCAGCCAACCACTAAAGAATTTCACCCTGAATCTTATATTACTCTAAGCTGTATTCCCTAATCCAGCTTATTTTGGCCATTAATTAATTCAATATTAAAAGTCTGGGTGATATAATTTGTAATCTAGACTTTTCTCATTTCGGTCTCTCATTAAATGTTAAAAGTCCTCAGTAACACCGTGCTGTAATCGACTATATTTTATTTATTTCTCTATCATCGACAACGTTGTGACATTGTCGATTAAAGAGTAATAAATTAAATATCTTGTGGCATTAACTAACATTTTTTTGTTAATACAAAGAGATGATATTCCATACTCTGAGTGAGGTATAAGTTAAGAAAAGATATTCATACGTGGGAGAGCCATGCTTCGGCACGAATGAGCCGGCTCGACCGGAGAAATACCACGTTCTCACAGAAAACCGGCGTGAAACAGCGCTAGCGCTGTGTTTCGCCGAGTGAGTGAGTTTACCGGAGGCCCAATCCCCTACCCTATTCCCTTCCCTACCCTCCCCAATTCCCTTCCCATCCCTACCCTCCCCTATTACCCTATTCCCTCTTAAAAGGCCGGCAACGCACCTCCAGCTTTTCTGATGCTGCGAGTGTCCATGGGCGACGGAAGTTGCTTTCCATCAGGTGACCCGTTTGCTCGTTTGCCCCCTTATTTCATAAAAAAAAAAGATATTTATATCTTGACTATTCTTCATAAGGTATAAATTAAACAGCAGGAGAGATAACATAATATTTATATAACATCCACTATTGATAGGCGCAAGCCTAAATATAATAATATTAAAATTAGAATTAATGGCTACGAATAATAAAAACTAAGGAAGAGGAACTGTGTCAAAAAATTTGTCCACAAGTCTACAAAATGTGACCCGAATACATGCATACTTCATGCATGTATTCGGTACACAATTTTGTGTAAATATATAAGTGACAATTATTGTCAACGGCTTTATTTCGTAAATTTGAGTGAGTGTTTCGTTGCTATTGCCATATTTTTGTGTGAGAAAAGGAGCCAAATTCAAAATGGTTGAAGTATGGAAGTTACGTTTCCTTAGTTTCTATTTTTCGCAGATTAATGGTTATTAAATTTTAAATAAGAGACTTTAATCCGTATTAAAACGATATAACTTCATAAATGTATATTTCATAACTCACGGCTCTAACTCCGAAGCAGCTGAATGCATATTCTCCGCGGAAGTGAAATATTAATGTGCCTTATTTCATTATGTCGTAATGCGACGGGAGAAGCATTATTATGATCTTATACATTACACAGTTTACCTAACAAGATTAATTATGTGTGGATATGTGTGTATAAAGTCTATGCGAGTAAGTTATACGCAGTTTAAACTACTTTATGAATACCATGAAATTGTAAGAAAGTTAAGATATGAGTAAATATTTAACGGCCCTACTCAGAGACATTTAATGATGATTAAACTTTAAATTAACACCTCCATCGTGGGTATCGCAGACACAATAGATTTTCAATTGATAATGCGACAGCCGGCTGCCGCTGGGGATTGATGGGTTTATGAAGAGTTTGACAGATAATGTATGCGGCTATTGTAAAATCTTCATTTAATTATAGTTGAGTAATTAATGTTGGTCTCTGAGTGCGACAGTAAGAGTTGCAATATACAGTATTCCGTATAACTAATTTAATCATTCTGTTTTTTCCGCCAATTTCTGTAATTCATAAGTATTATACGGAATCGAACTCGTACCAAATCTTGTTTGTTACAGTACGGTGTGAGTGCGGTCGCGTTTAATCCGTTCTGTTCTCCCGGTGGTCGTGTTTATTTACTTATTCAATATTTTGCGACCCGCGATACACAAAAACCACTGATTACATTATCCACCACCATCGTAATCATGCCGAACTTCGGCTGCGTATTTTCGGCTTAGTGTGCTTAGACACTTAAGGCGCTTAATCTGTCATGCGTGTCGCCCGCGACGGATCTGCTCCACATGCATTTTTCCCGCATCCTATAATTTCGTAAATGATTTCCTGTCAAAATTAAAAACCACGCTTTGTTTTGCTCCTCCAAAGACCTTAGAAACTGGGCACGAAAGAAACATGAAAACAGAAACGGTCAGAAACCGAGCCTTAGTGAAGCTTAATATTCAGTACTAGAATACAAAATATTCAGTACTAGATGACGCCCGCAACTCCGTTGCGCCAAAATTCGTTTATCGTGCGATAATCTTCCATTTTCTCGGGATAAAAAGTATCCTATGTCCTTTCCAGGGACCCAAACTAACTCCATATCTTCTCCTGATAAGATCCTTCACGTGGTCTTATCTGTGTCAAATAATATAAAAAGAGCAACTTTTAAAAGTAGTTCGTGAGAGCTCTTTCAAATAATTTCCCCCGTTTTTTTTCACATTTTCCCCTATTTCTTCGCTCATATTATTCTTAGCGTGATAAAATAGTCCATAACCTTCCTCGATAAATGGGCTATCTAACACTAAAATATTTTTTTAAATCGGACCAGTAGTTCCTGAGTATAATATATAGATAGATTTTGCTTTCACAGCGTGTTTGCCCAAAACGTCAGTTAACTATTTACATTAGAAGTACCCGCTAACTGGTTAGTACGTGGTTGGGATGTCCATTTTTGATAGTCTCCGGGGTTTACCCGAAGTTAAATTAATATTTATTATTCAAAGGCATCCAAAACTCCCTTTGTCATAATATATTTGTGACTAATATTATGACGCAAGCATCTCCGTTGCGCCAAATAACGCGTGGGAACCGTTGATTTTTCCGAGATGAAAAGTATCATATGTCCTTTCCTGGGACTCAAAGTATCTCCATACCAAATTTAACCAAAATGGGTTCAACGGTTTGGGCGTGAAAAAGTACACAAAAAGTAAAAGTTGATAAAAAATGCTATGCAATAGTTTTATCGCGGCAGTCCTCGAATGCCACATGTATTTTTTGTTACATTGCAAATTGTGCATAGACAAATCCAAAACGATTCATAGCTAGTGTGATATTTATTTTATTTATTTATTTAACTCTTTATTGCACACAAGAAAAAACATAAAGACACAACTAACATGGAAAGACGACATAAAGGAACTGCTTATTTCTACAAGAAATCTCTAATAGCAGCCCTACGGAGGTAGACAACAGATAGGACGTGCACAAATGATATAGTCAGAATAAGAATAAGAATAATTTATTGCATAAATGTGGTACAAAAGGTCTTACAATATTACTTAAATAGATCCAACCTTCTGCCTATTATGTGGCGTGCAAAATGATTTTAAATTGTATGGCATTATATTTTTAAAAAAATGACTCATTACATTAAACATAAAATTAATTAAACCCATTAAATTATTAAGAATTAATTAAATATAAATGTCACAGGCATTACACGAAAATAAATTAAAAAAGAATAAACAAACAGTCAAGTGTTGTGAAAAAAAAATTTCATCATCAGTCATGTGTCAGTGTCATACAAAGTTTGTAAACATAATATTTTATAGGTTTTGATTATATAATATGATTCAATATTCAGGCGCAGGACCGACTTTTTACATGCCCATCCGACGCATGGATCATCTTACTTGTCAGACAATCAGGTGATCAGCCTGCATTATCCTAACCAAACTTGGAAATAACATGTTTCCAACGCGGGAATCGAACCCACGACCTCCGAGTCAAGAGACGAGCTCTGAACCACTGGACCACGGAGGAGGTACCTATATATTGTTGTTAACAATATTACCGTGTTGTCCTAAGTATTGTGTATTATTTCAGTATCCAGATTGCAGACCTTACATGAGGTTATGTCTTTTCTTTCAAAGACTGTTTGCTGTGACTTGTGACATTACACTTGGTGCATAAAATACAGGTTAAACCTATCCATACATATATTATACCTATCATTTCAGCACCCAGATAGCAGTTATGTTTCAGCATGGCAACCAACACTAAAACTAGAGGGGCGACAAAACAAACATAGTAAATAAGCACGTTAAATAATTAAATAAACTATTATAAATTATTATAAAATAGTCAAACTATTTTATAAGTAAGGAAGAATGGTATTATGTTTAAGAATAGGTATTCCACATCTAATTTTATGTAAATAACCACTACATTTCCATAAACAAAATCTGGATACAATACTCAGCGTTATGTCCCAGGGTATAAAGACTTAATTCCCATGATTACGTTTATTTGTTGTATGCCAAAGTTAACAGTGACATTGCGTTTTTCGTCCTCGGCAAAGACTTCTATTTAAACTGATGAATAGAAGTCTTTGGCCGTCGGTAGTTAACGAGCTTCACCTGACTTCGTCCGTCTTTTGTACGCAAATTGAAGTGGTAGGGTTAAAAAATAAAAGTCATCGTGATGGTAAGAGCTAAGCCCATACCAAAACGAAACGCCGCTAAAATAGAGATTTAATATTGAACTCTATTTAACACAAAACGACCATTGAATTTTATTTACAATTAGTAGCAATTTAATAACATAGCCTATCTTGTGTTGTACATAAGATGGGCTATCAAAAATTGTAAATTACGGGTTACTTCACATTTAAATACTTCAGAATCATGGTTATCCTTCATGACCGGCAACGTACCTCCAGCTCTTCTGACATTGCGAGTGGTCATGGGCGAGTGTAGTTGCTTTTCATCAGGTAACCCGTTCACTCGTTTGGCTCCCTTATTTAAAAAAAAACAACTTGGAGGAAGGCCCATTAATGAAAATGTCCCTTTAGGGTCGGTGAACACTGCAATGTGACGAGACAATGCTGCATTTATAAACGAGCTGCTAAAAATTGGGACAGGCGACCGAATTAGTTAGATGTGTATTTGTGTTGTAAATAAAGTTCAGTTTTCAATGTCTAATTTATATAATATACATACATCGCCACTTCAAGTTGCAATGCAATGTTTAACCCAATAAGGCAAGAAAAGCGTAGCAATTAAGTTATAGAAACCCCACTACTACTTGTCCATAATAATAGCTCCCACACCGGTTTCGGTGACGGTGGCCGGTTTCATTGAAACCAGGCCAGCTACGCTGGAGTAATTTTATAGTGCCCAAGTGTGTGCGCAGTACACAAGAGCACTGTCTATTCCTTTACTCTCATAACCCAGTTGGACGGAAGACCGACACGACTGGCGAGAGGTTGGGCGCAAGACCGACTTTTTACATGCCCATCCGACGCATGGATCATCTTACTTATCAGACAATCAGGTGATCAGTCTGCATTGTCCTAACCGAACTTGGAAATAACATGTTTCCAACGCGGGAATCGAACCCACGACCTCCGAGTCAAGAGCCATGCTCTGAACCACCACCACCACCCCGGCGACTTGTCCATAATAGCCCGAAAGGCCGAATTTAGTAGCCATAGTCAACTAATTATTATGGTATCATGGTATCATAGCCATAGACAACTAATTATGGCTGATGGTATCTTCAGCATTAGCTGGATCCATTTCCGACTGCGAGTGATTGGCTGGTGCTGTGCGTCTCACTCTGACGCCCAAAACGCAACTTTCATTTCCTTTCAATATTTTGCAAGCGGCTCAAGGTATGAGCAGTGGCGATTGGCAAGAGCTGACTTAAAATACGAATCAGTAAAGCACAAATGCTACAGTAAAACAATCCTATCTTTTTCTCCCACGAAATCATGTAAATCTGTCTAGCGTAAAGAGGCATTTTTGTATTTAAAACATCGAGACAAAATTATAGAAATTATTGAACAGCACTCTGCGGGGCTAAAATGGTCACATTTAGCAATTCCTCTCAATCAATTCAGCAAATGAATTGTCAAAACTGTCAAACTGACAAATGTCAAATTAGTACGAATTACTAGACAAGAATTGCAAGCAGACTTGCATTTTGCGATTAAAAAAAATGAATCATATTATGATTCACAATATGATTCTCCAAAGCGACCATTTTAGCCCCGCTGCTCTCGTTTACTGCACACACACTTGGACGTCACCATTCCTTCAATAAATCCGACCATCGTCACTTTGCTGTTACTTACTAATTAGAGCCATATTTGAGCGGTGAAATGTATAAGAGCTACGTTTCGTTACTGTTAAATTATACTACATGACACGGTGACACCTGCTACTCCGTTGCGCCAAAATTCGTTATAAATCTCACGGAAACCGCACATTTTTACGCGATGAAAAGTATCCTGGGACTCAAATTATTTCCACAACAAATATCAGCAAAATCGGTTCAGCGGTTTGGGCGTGAAGCACTTTCGCATTTATAATATTAGTTTTCGATGGTTTGCCCGCTATCTCTCGTGCCTCACGCCCGTTATCGACTCCTGTAAGTGAGTTGATTTCCGCGACGGATATAACTTTTTCTCGCCGACTACATTTGATTGATGATAATAACAATCTTTAGATCCCTGAGTTATGGCTCTCGTAATTTCCTTTTGTATGACTGTCGGAGGTGGTGATATTAACGAGCTCAAACTTAAGACAATGAAAATCATCGTCATTAGTGAGTTTTTAATGTCCACATTAATCATTGTCCGTGCGAAAAGTAGGTGTTATCTAGCATTATCAAATCGAAGTACTATTGATTGGCAGAACACCTTATTGTTATTTGGTCGGGTTTTATCAAGTTAATGTTGGTTGTGATTGCACGCACTTAGAAAACTTCAGTAGCGCGATGCATCTTGCAGGGGCGGTAGTTGCTCCACCGACCAAGAGGATACACCAGGGGCTAAAGAAATGAATAAAAAGTACGTGTAATATCTATAGCTGTCTCCCTTACCTCAAGCCTATACCGCAGAACGCGATAGAGACAACTGCAGAAAATCCAGAAAATTAACGATTCGTTGTCCCCTGAATCCTTCTCCAAAACTTAACCGATTTAAGTACTTTTTTCACTAAAGATTACAGAAAGGCTTGAGCTATGCTCCTATATTTTGCTTTTTTTATATAATCTAGCCAAATCTGTTTTCTGGACGTTTGAACACAGCGGAAAATCTGGCCATTTTTTTGGGTTTTTGAACGTTCATATCTTATTTAATAATTAAATCATGAAAAAAATGAAAACATAGGGACATTGTATTAGTGGCCGTAGATATTCAGGAAAAAAATTATAACTCTACTAGCATTATCCAGGGAGGAAACAGGGGACAACGTTTGTATGGAAAAAAGGGCTGTGTGGACTCCTCTTAACTTATTTTTTTATCTGAAAATGGTACAGTGTGGAGTAGTAATTACTGTTAAGTATTAGTGTACAAGGGAAAAGAGTATAGTATTGCAAAACTGTCTGATTATAAAGATAACAATTAGTATGGCTCCGAAACTACTGTGTCGATTTTGCCGAAATTTGGCATAGACATAGAGTAGAAAATAGGACACCTTTTATCGCGAGAAAATATATTATACGTGGGAAAGCCATGCTTCGGCACGAATGGGCCGGCTCGACCGGAGAAATACCACGTTCTCACAGAAAACCGGCGTGAAACAGCGCTTGCGCTAGTTTCGCCGAGTGAGTGAGTTTACCGGAGGCCCAATTCCCTTCCCTATCCTCCCCTATTCCCTACCCTTCCCATGCCTACCCTCCCCTATTACCCTATTTCCTATTAAAAGGCCGGCAACGCACCTGCAGCTCTTCTGATGCTGCGAGTGTATAGGGGCGACGGAAGTTGCTTTCCATCAGGTGACCCGTTTGCTCGTTTGCCCCCTTCTTTCATAAAAAAAATAAATATGATTACAGAGGCATATTCTTTTACGTCGCAACTTGTAGAACTTGATTTATTAAAATAAAGGCAAGGCCACATGTGACTTAGTCACTTAACCTAATAAGCTCACGAGATGAAATAAGATAGAAAATGAATACTAAATGATACTCGAATATAAAATTAAAACCTCAAAATGATGACACTCGAGCATTAAGCACTAAAAAAGGCTGAGCAAGTTGCATACAAATTCAACGACTAAGTACTTTGTACATTTTAATACTGCAAATCTGTACGGCAAAGTTTTGAAACTCAATTTGCCGGGAGTTATGTTCGAATATAACTCCTATTGCTATGCAAATAGAGCTCATTGTTCGGAAGTTCGCCGGGCTAAGTTCCGGAGTAATTTTGTCAAAAGTACATCAACAAGGTAAACTGAGTGCGAGTTGCAGTTTGTACTACAAATAGTGACGATGCTATTTTTGTCGACAGTGAAAATATTTTCATATTATGAATTAATGAAAGAAGGAAATATTAAGTTGACATTATTATCAGCACCGTACACAACACACGTTTCACATCATTTCATACAACGAATTCTAAAATGAGGCGCGTTCGGCGTGTGCGTCTGATAAAATATGCGCCTCATAGACCATTAAATGATAGGTTTCCAACTTGGACTCACAGCAGACGAATCATCTCGGAAACGGATTTGCACCGCAACTCTGCCAAGTCTAAAGTGTACTCCGCGGAGCCTTCGGGCCCACAATCCACATATTTCTTAGGGTTCGCGAGTGATACATGACTTTTTATTAAGAAACGTCGGCATTGAGTAACTTTACAAAACCATGCCATTCAAAGTTTTTCGGTGCAAAATCCGTCACAAATTTCTACTTCTTCCTTGCCTTAAGTTTTTTCCCTTATGTTCCTCCACCAAATAAATTTGATAACCGCCGTATCGCAATCCTCTTGCCTCTAATGATAAGTTGATATTGAGAGCACAAGAGCACAAACTATTGATATTCCTTCATAATATATTATAATAATCAACTACAACCTTACTCGTGCTTATTTTATTAATTAAAAAATAATGAACACTTGTACTTTTTAATTTTTTACTATAGAAATTGAAATGAAAAACCAGACAATCATTTGGATAAAAAAAAAAATAATTATATCGAATTCTGCCATCCAATGCGCAGTTCGAAATTTAATAACGACCGAATAATGTTGACTAAAGGATTTTAAAAATGGAATGTGGCGAATCCACGATCATTGGCCGAACCGTTCATTAGCTAATTGCAATTGGCCGTGTTTTGTGTTGCCAACCTTTTATTACGTTTCCCTATAATTACGTAAATTCAGTGATTTGTAGCAAGGAAGTTATCTTTTAAGTGCCCGTTGATTTCGACGTTTAACAAACGATATCGCTTCAAATAGAGCAATTTAGAAGTTGGCAATTATAAACTTAGATTTCTAGATCACTTTTAATTTGTATGATCTAGCGTTCGTAGCGTTTTAGCAATTAACTTTGAGATTTTTATCTACCCAATTACAAAGAGGAGAAGTTTATTTGTACCGACTACCGAATAGGCTCCGAAACTATTGGGCTGATTTTGATGGAATCTGGCATAGATGCAAAAGGATTGAGAGGAAAACTGTTTGACGGTTGAGAAGCCGGCCGGCATTTCTAGTTTGCAATAATAACAAATTTACCGCCGTACTCAGAGACATTTAACTATGATTAACCTTCAATTTAATGAAGAGTTTGACAGATAAGGTACGGGGCTTATGTCAAAATTTTGAATTAATTACATTTAAGTAATTAATGTTCCACTCTGAGTGCGGCAGTAACGGTCTATAATTTTTTATAACTTGAAATCTTAGATTAATGATTGGTCTCGCGCTCGCGCTACGACTAGATACCGTCGGAGTACTTGAAAAATGCGGCAACAAATCATACGCCTGATAAGGCGTAAGCGCGCCAGTCGCGCCGCAAGCTTCGGGTGAGGTAGATGTGTCGATAATTTTCGAAATTTTAAGTTACGTCCCTAGCAAAATGCCAGTTTGCGTAGTGAGACTATGCAATAATAACGCTACAAGAAACAAGAAAGGTACAGGCATCACATACCATCAGTAAATATTATATAAATCGTCATAAACACAGAAAAATAATATAAACCTGAAAATTCGGATCGGAGTACCGCTTGATGTTCAGTGTTGCCAATTACCATAAACTAAAAATTCCCAAATTTTTCTGAGATTGTGATTTTTATTTATTTATTTATTATATCTTATTTTTTTATATATACATAGTGGATGAGCGCATTAAAATCTCTAGCTAGGGTAGCTGGTTCGAATCCCGCCAACGGAACATAAAGTTTTCAAAGTTCCTGGATCATGAATGTGTATTAATAAAAATGAATTATGAGTATCATATTATAATAAAAATCTTAAATACAGTTTATATTTTATGTAAGTACACAATACAGTAACAAATGAGAAAACAAATTTAACATTTGCTTTTTTATGACTCATTCTTAACTTTCGTTAAACTTCCTACCATTGTTTTTGTATTGTTTTCTCATCAATATTGTACCCATTATATTTCGTTGACCTAAACAACGTTGTTATTTTATCGCATTCTTTTCGAATTGACTTTATTCCAACGGTAAAGTTTATCTGGTGATTGAAAAATCAGCACTTACTATACAATAATGATAAATTACAAGACCACAGCAACTAATTTTTCCCCATTGATTGGGCACCAGTCACGTATCTTCATTTATCTAAGCTTGAAATGTAGGTACCTATATGAAATAGGTACATAAAAATTGTAATTTTTTATTGATTTTATCCGCTAGCAACACTATAAGCGATATTGTCGGTAGATGCGTTTAAAATGAAATCGCGCGCGGCTGAGCCTGTGGTTTTATTTATCACGCCGTCGCTTCTCAGTTTTGAGGCCGTTTTGTGGAGCTCCCAATCATTTTACACTCTACAAATCGGTTTACCGAACTAAATTGAATTTCATATTTTATTGAAAACGGAATCGTTGGATCCCTTTTACGTGTTATGTGATGAAATAAAATGAATATTTTGAACCACACGATGATGCATCTTCGCATCACGCCTGCGTTTCGTAACGGTGTAAAATGTAAATTGACCCTTTTTTCAAAAATGGCGAAACCGTGAGGAGCGATTTAGCAATAAATTGTGTACATTGAATTTTTATGGGCGAGCATCGGCGATGCAATCTACCTTGCAGGCGTGCTCGAGATATTTAAGAACTAATTTTCCTTTGTATAAGCTAGATAGTTTACCGTTAGTGTTTTGGAGCGTTTTACGTATTTTCTATTTCATAGATGGTACTCTAGTTTAGTATCATCTATTAGTAGATATTTATCGCGTCGCGTCGTAAGCCGTAACTGTTTTGTCGAATGTAAAACTATCGTATGTAATTATGTAAATAAGACAGATACAATCTCTTACTTAGCCTTCACATTACGTCGCGAGCCGCGCGGCTCCATACTAAAACGAGTCGGTTGGCGCGCTCAAAGTGACATTAGCGCCCAATTCGCTTATAAACGCCCGTTTGTTTGAAGTCGAGGTACTCCTTAGTTCTGTCTACCCTGCTTATAGTCGTCGCATCGTCTCGTCACGTTGCAACGTAACAATACCATTAGTAAAACTATAAACAAGTGACACAAGTGGCACACACTGTCAAATTATAATTCAGTCGATGATACGGGTCAGGGTCGAACTCGGACTTCTCTGACGCCCTGCGGACTGCGGTCGCCCTCACGCGGCGCCCTGTCACTCGCACGTAGCGGGTCACCGGTGTGCTGAGATCGAGTTCTTGTTATTACTTGCCTAGAAGTAGTTACTAAGGTGTGACTTACCATAAACAAATATTTATCTTTGTTTGCCAGTAGATAATTCGATTTTTTAAATAGATGAGAAGTGAAGATAATTTTGAGTGCAAGTATAGTTGGTAGGTTATTGTGAGTTCAAGAAGTAAAATGTAATTTGAATAGCAATTATTTAGTTATTTTTGCTACTTTGTGCTTTGTCTCGATGCCATTAAATTTGTAGGTAGTTACTAGAAGCTTACTCGCCAGAATCTCCCACTGAGATGATTTGACACTACTGTATGTATGTATACTCGTAATGTAAGTAAGTAAGCAACTGACGACGCATCTAAGGCTTCTTATAGACGAACGTCGCTTCTCGACGGCAGTTGACAGCAATCGACGGCAGCCGCCAACTGTAGACGCGTACGTGCCGTCGTCAAGTGCCGTTCATCTGTACGCGCTCTTATAAAATATAAAATAAAATAAAAATAGCCTATGTTCTATTACCAGTAATTGTTACAATTTTTTTAAATTAAGATTACATGCATAAATTAGTTATTATTGATACTATTCGGATTACAATTTATTGGTTACATTAAAAACATTTCATTTTAAATAAAATATTTAAAATAATAATTTTATAAGTAATTAATAATTATGTATCATATATCATTTGTTTCTATATATAGCATTTTCCAAAATAATTTAATTTATTGTACTTAAATATATTATTTTCATAAAATAACACAATTTACAAATTTTTTATTATTAAAATACTGTTCGGTTTAAATTACATTAAATTGATTTCATTAAAAAAATATTCATTATAAATGAATTTAAGCATCATTTATTAAATATTTAATTTAACTATAGCAATTGCTTTACATATACTTATTTATTATTATTAATACTATTCAGTTTAACTTATAATAACTTGATTTCTAAGTATTTTAACATATTTTATAAAAACATTTTATTATAAGTTATAAATTAATTGAAGCATCATTGGCGTAGGCCTCCTCCAATATCTTCCACCTCTGTCTATCTCTAGCTACTCTCATCCAGTCCTCTCCAACTTTTTGTGTAAATATATCTCTACATCGTGTTTTCTGTCGTCCTCTATTTCTCTTATTCTCTCTAGGGAGCCACTCCATTACTTTCTTCGTCCATCGATTGTCCTCCATTCTACATACGTGACCAGCCCAGTTCCATTTGAAAAGCCTTATTCTTTCTGTTATATCTTGAACTTTGGTTTTCGTTCTTATTGTCTTGTTACTTATTTTGTCTCTTAGTTTTATATATAACATGCTCCTCTCCATCTTCCTCTGGCAAATTGCAAGTTTTTCTTCCTCTTTCTTTCTCAGAGACCATGCTTGGCAGCCATAGGTTATACTAGGCAGTATAACCATCTCAAAAATCTTTTTCTTGATATCAATGTTCATTTCCTTGTTTTTCATAATTTCTTTTAATGACCAATACTTTTGCCATGCATAGCAATTCTTCTATTGACTTCCTTTACGGTGCAATTTTCGAATGATATTGAGTACCCTAAGTATGTATACTCGTTAACATATTCTATTATGTTTCCATCCACCATAATATCCACTATTTCACCATTTGATATAATTTTAGTTTTTGAGGTGTTCAGAGCCAGTCCAACCAGTCTGCTCTCCTTGGGCAAATTGTTTACCATAAATTCCAAATCGGCTGCGTTATCTGCAATTAGCACTATGTCATCTGCAAACCTCAAGTTGTTAAGGAACTCTCCATTTATCTTAGGACCAATACCCACCCAATTCAGCTTCCGGAAGATCAACTCTAGCACAGCCGAAAATATTTTTGGGGACAAAGGGTCGCCCTGTCTTATTCCTTTCAGAAGTCAAAACTCTGGGCCCTCTTTCTCTAATCTGACCTTTGCAACCGACTTTGAGTATATATTACTAAGTATTTAATCATATTTTATACTTATACCTTGGCAGAGTAATGCTTCCCAGATGGCATCGTGAAAAAGAGAGTCGAACGCTTTTGCAAAATCTATGAAACACATTTATACTTGTTTCTTATATTCATGCTTTCTCTATTATTTGTGTGATTATATGTATGTATGTTGTCTATCGTAGAGTAATTCTTACGAAATCCTGCTTATTCCGGGGGCTGTTGTTCGTCGAGTGGTTTTGCTATCCTGTTTAGTATTACTTTTGCAAACACTTTATATAATATATTTGAGGTCAGACTTCTTGGCCTATAGTTTCCCAAGTAATCTCTATCGCCCTTTTTGTGTAACAGAATTATTGTAGATTCTGACCATTGTTGTGGTGTTGTTCCTTTTTCAATAATTGCATTAAATAAGATTTGTAGAGGCCTTAATAATGAGGGCATAAATGCTTTTAGTAGTTCATTTGTGACATTGTCTTGGCCAGGTGTTTTGTCGTTCTTCTGTGTCGATATTGCATATTCAATCTCCGATTTCAATATACTTGGTACAGGGGTTGGGTCAATCTCATCTGCGAAGTTGGTTAAATATTTTTGTTCCCCGTTGTGTGCATAGAGTTCTTTGTAGTAATCTGTAGCTTCTAGTAAGCTCATAGTAATATGTCATAACGTCTGGAGACGGCAACTCCATTTTTACTCTTTAATTTTGTGGTCCATTCTGATTTGTTTCTTAACTCTTTAAACGCTTTTTTGAGGGCACCAGACTTTCCTACCTATTCTTCTATTATGGTTTTCCTGAAATTTTTCTTGCTTTTTGTAATCTGTCGATTCATTTTTTTACTTACATATGTAATTTTTTGTTTGTTTTCTCTAGTCCTCTTCAATCTGTAAAGCTGTTTTCTTTGATCCAACAATAGTATTGTTTCTCTATCTAGCTTGTAATTTTTCTTACTTTGATTTTAAGGTAATGTTATCTGCAGTAATCTTAGTTCTTCTTCAAAATTATTGTACTGTGATTGAATCTCTATTGACCTGCTTAGCGACTCTATAAAATTTGCTTCCCACTTTACAGCAGTTTCACCCGTTACCAATGGCAAACATCTTGAATACTCTACCTTTTGAGCGAAATATCTCTTCTTTTTTGCCTCTTGTGTTTTCAGTATGCATCTTATCATACGGTGATCAGTGTTAAAGTTCAAATGTTTAATAGTATGAAAACTCTCTACTTGGCTTAAGTTGTTTGTAAATATATAATCAATTTCATTCAAATCACTGCCATTTGGGGATCTGCAGGTCCATTTTTTTGGGGCTTCTGTTTGAACACCAATTTGGGCATTAAAGTCTCCCATTAACATACAGTACCTAGATTCACTGAAGCCAAGGGCTTGATCTACTGTGTTATAGAATATATTCATGTCTTCCTCTTTATACTTTTCTGTAGGTGCATAAATCTGTATAAAGGCTCATGAAATGTTATCCGACAGTGCTATTTCTAGTGTAGTGTACGCGCTCTTAGGTACTTTAATTAGGAAGCACTCAAGTCACTAATACTATCAAAAAAAGTAACGATGATTTCTAAATTTGAGTAGTGTTTATAATATTATATTGAATTCAGTTTTAACTAGTCTAATTAAGCCTATAAGCCCGAATGTCAAGTGACAATCAAAACGATATTCGAGCCTTGAGAATCAGACTCCAGCTTTATAAAGTTTTTTACTAGCGATTACAACCTTTTTTCAAAAACTTTCCGAAACTGCATAAATAGTAATTGCAGACTGCAGGTGGAAAAATAAATCCTCCGAGCTAAACTAACAATCGTTTAAAAGTTTACTGCAACAGTGTAAAACTGTAAAATAAACAGTTCAGAAATTATTAGGGAAAATGGGTTAAAACGCCCAGGTTCCGAAATAACATCCAGTATACCGAACTTTACTTGGGAGTAGAACTCGGTTAGTTACGCCTTGGTTCGGTTAGTGCTTAAAAAGTCATGTAACCGATGCCATAATATTGTAACACACAGACAGTTGAGATATTATGTGTAACGTGTTATCCTTTCAATAAAATTATACGTAAATGTACTGGCGAATATTTCAGTATGAATAAAAAGAAAGGCATCGATTCTTGAAGTCGTTGGCACTGGCCTGCTTCTCAGGTTATAATTTCGGAACTTACCCAGTCATATACGTCAATGCACTGGCGAATATTTAGCAACGAATCAACAGTAGGTCAATCAATTCTAGCCATATTATGACGTCATATTAACCCAGTACCTACTGATACTGGGTTAAATTTCGGAAAATGTCTTATAATAGGGGAGGGGAAGAGCCTATTTGTGTAGTCACTCGAGCGTAATCGAGACCTAGTAGGTTTTTTTACATTAGGTAAAACTGATTAAAAAAAAATTGGAGCGTTTTTTATTGTAACGGTGGGTTCAGAAACTGCAGTCGTTTTAAAGTTTTGAAAAAGAAAATATATTCAGAAAATTACTTAAGTAAGTTATAAATATATTTTAAACTAAATTATTAAGTATCATTTAGTTTAATGTAAATAAAATATCTGCGAAGCTTATTTTTTATATTTTACAATGTCCCTACAGGCTTACCTTACCTTTGAATCGTCAGTGCTTTATATGGAAGCTTCCTTGGGCTAAACTAAACATCTCCTATCTTAATCTGGCAGATCCGATGACATTTCAATATTAAAATAATAATAATAACCAACCACGGTACAAATCTGATTTCTATACCATGATAACTAGACACATGTCGGAAAACTATACAAGCTTAATCTGACACGCTCGAGCTTGTCCCGAAATCCCCTCTTCCCCTCCCCAACCACTATGCTCGCTTATTTGAACGTCGATTCCGGATTAGCATAGACCGTGTTGACGGTTTTAGTTTTAAGCGGATGTCCATATTTCAAATATGGCGGAAAATGACAGGTTGAGTTTCCTGCATTATATTAATATTCGAAATGTTATTTTATTTGAGCTTTATGCACAAAACAAAGTGAATATAAAAATATTTTTTTGTGATTTGTATGGGTAAGCGCCCAAGCGTCATGGATGTGCCTATACAAAAAATTTAAAAGATTCAAGGTGAAATATAGATTTCCCGGCCGGGCTTAGTCCCCTGTATAGACAGGGGACTAAGCCCGGCCGCACATTGTCCGAATTCTGATCAGAAACAGTTGAATTTCGCCGGACCGCCACCCCGCACACTATCCGAAATATCCTTCTGGCGAGTTCGAGCTCACTCGGCTCAGTACAAAATGTAAGAGACAGCGCGGACGTTCAACTGTTTCTGATCAGAAATTTCGGACAATGTGCGGCCGGGTTAAGCCCGGCCGCACATTAAACACTAAAGTATTATGGCAGCTACATGAATTTCATACTCTTTTATACCTTTCCCTTTTAACTACTAGCAAAGGACCCATCGCGGAGTCATAAAATTTGGATTGTTGTAAGTAATTTACGAAACTGTAAAAAGGCGGGAAGTCGATGTAAGAGCCGGTCGTAAAATGCCCTACTCTATTACGATAAGGCAATTCAAAGTCGGTATTCATTTACATTATTTTACATTAAGTTACCCTTACCTTAGATCTACGGAGGACTAAATAAAAAAATCACGGTTTTTTTGCTTAATTTTAGCTTCAGTAAGCCGGTAAAATTATCTATAGATCTAACGCCTCCGTGGTCTAGTGGTCTAGAGCGAGGCTCTTGACTCGGAGGTCGTGGGTTCGATTCCCGCGTTGGAAACATGTTATTTCCAATTTTGGTTAGGACAATGCAGGCTGATCACCTGACTGTCTGACAAGTAAGATGATCCATGCGTCGGATGGGCATGTAAAATGTCGGTCCTGCGCCTGATCTCTCGCCAGTCGTGTCGGTCGTCCGTCCCACTGGGTTATGAGAGTAAAGGAATAGAGAGTGCTCTTGTGTACTGCGTACACACTTGGGCACTATAAAATTACTCCTGCGTAGCCGGCCTGGTTTCAATGAAACCCGGCCACCGTCACCGAAACCGGTGTGGGAGCTATTATTATAAATCTGTCTTTTAATTAGTGTACTAAATTATGCAACATTGAACATCGAGTCAAATGAACTAATTTAGTACTTATCAGACTCTACGAATAATAAAAACTAAGCAAGAGTCACTGTGTCAAAAAATTATCCACGACTCTACAAAATGTGACCCTTAAACATGTATACTTTATGCATGTATTCGGTACACAATTTTGTGTTTTTATACAAGTGACGATTATTGTCAACGGCTTTATTTCCTAAATTTGAATGTTAGTGTTTAGTAGCTATTGTCATATTTTGGTGTGCGAAAAAGAACCAAATCCAAAACGGTTGAAGTACGAACGGGAGTTACGTTTCCTTAGTTTTTAATTTTTATTATTCGTAGATCAGACTACAATACTTATTCTTTCCCGTTATATATCAAACCAACGTTTTTAAAAGGTTTGTTTGACGTGTATGAGAATGTTCTTTTGCCTTTTACAAGTAACACGGTCTAGACTCTAGACTCTAGAGCGAATAACGCTTCACTTTAGTTTCACGCTAACCTTTAGGTTTCTGAGATATTTTGACACGAGCTAGACTATAGTCTGGTTAATGTTTTCATACACAATTACACATGATAACAGGTTAATGTTTTCACGTTATCAAAAATAATTATTTTTGATAGCGTGAAAACATTAACCAATTAGCAAGACTGGATATTGGAATAGATCGAAATACGAACGAATAGAAACGTCAGAAACCGGGCTTACGGTACAGTACAGTACGCAGTCGTTGCATACCAGTCATGTCTACATTTTAAAGAAAATTACTTGTTTCAAAGTTGCCATTCCATTGTTGGGCTAATTTTGCACCCGCAGATTCAAACTTTGCTGCGAGAAGTGAACGGCACTGAATATGAATGTACCGTGATTAGAAGTGTCGAGGAATACCCGGCCGCCGCTCGGGGAAAAAGCGCGCCAGTGTTGCCAGTTGTAGTAATTTTTCTGTTCTCTCGCATTCAGTTTGTTACAACATCGATTGCTCTTCGCTTTATTTAAGTATAGGTTTGGTTTTTAGGACTTTGCAATCGTATAGTGGTGACCCAGAAAATAGTGGAATAAAACAAAAATATCTCAAAGATGAATTTTATTCTAATTAATGTGGAAACACGAATCTAAAGAAGAAAACACTATAATACTCTTATATACGACATACTTATTGTAAAAATAACAAAATGTCTTTCATGTCATGTTCCTAATACAAAACAAAGTTTGCGCCACAATATGGCACCTATAACACAAAACGCTCAGCAAAATATGACATGGTTCGGTCCGCGACACGGTGTGACTGAAGGTAGGTACGAAAACTGCATACGAGTGAAAGAGACAGCGATCTGTCAATGTCAATTTAAACATCATTATTGTCAATACAAAAGCCAAAGGGCCGCTTGATTTTATTTCTGTAAAAAAATTATTCTACCTTTAGCCACTCTCGCGACACCCGCGGAATATTCCTACTTAATTATTCAACAATTACCGATAACCGTACTGAAAAATTTTACAATTCACTATTCCATTTTTCAGAAGGCACATGAAAATTTCCTATAAATAAAGCAACAAACTGCTCTACAAAACGTCAAGTGAACGAAGCCAACTGAATTGTACTATCACATAAACTACAAGGCTCTCTAGAAATAATCACGATTAATAAATAATCATTAGTGCTGGCGTGCAAACACTGGCAATAGAAACAATATCGTTAATTAATAATAATATTCTTAAGTTCTGAATAATTAATATTTGCCGCGTAAGATCCAGTTTGAACCGGTCTCAACTGGAGCGAAACATTTTCTTGGAAAGGTCAGATGTTGGTGAGAGTTTGTTTGAAGTTTTCCCTCTATTCAGGCTTCTGTGACATTAGAGAACACGCCGCTGTAACTACATTACCCCCATGCCTGCGGCAACACGACTCACGGCATCAAAAGCTTAACGCAATTTTTATTCTTAGATACAGAGGAAAACTACTTACCACATTTGTTTGACGATAATACCAATTAACCAGTCAGAAATATTAAAATTATTATTGACATAGTCCTTAAGTTCAGTAAAAGTTTTCAAAATTAGTTAATATTTGTACGAGACTTCTATTATTATATTTCATGTGGTTTAATCATTAGTTTGCACAGCAGCACTAACCCCATAACCAGTCTGTCACCAATCTACTGTATGCGAATGACGAATACCTAACACCTTATCCTATTTAAAAAATGTGAGAAGCTCATTTGACTAGTCAAATCAGCTTCGCATGTGATATGCCACAGTTTATATTACAGAATGTCAATTTTAAAAGTGCCGATCAAATAAAATGTAATAAAATTAATAACAATTTATTAATAAACATAGATATAAATGTATATCATGGCCCGAAATGTCTATAATGTGTTTAAAACGTACGTGATAATATGCCATTGTTAAATCAAGAATTTAAAATTAACATGGAACTCATTAAAATAGACAAAGATATCGGCACAAATGTATGCAGTATGCGATGCAGGAAACGCTCACTTATTCAATAATAATTTGATCCCAAAACTGTCTGGTAAAATACTTGTAACAACTATGCGCGTTTGCATTAAGTGGAAAATCGTTTACGTCATCCCCCTCTTAATGGAAACCAGTTACACAAACAAACATTTAATGACTGGCACTGAAAAAAAAACTTAGTCATGCAAATTATTTAAAAGGGGGCTCATGACTGCGTGTTTAAAATAAATATCATAATAATTCTTTTATAACGTTATGGTATAATATGAGATTATTTTTCTATTTTACACGGTTATATTTTCAGTTGTTGGGTTTTCCATAAGCCCCATCAATTTGCCAAGCTTACAAAAACAAATGGTATTTAGGAGCACAATATTTTTAGGAGCACTTTCATAGATACGCAAAATTTACATATAAACGTTATGTTACCATTTTGTGCATTTTACACATTTCTGGCATTTGTGTAACTTTGATAGTGCCCTTGACGTCACATGGGCAATTCATCAAAATCATCTAAATCAACTTGGACCACGTCTTGTCTGTTCCATTTTAAATCTCAGTGTACAGTTTTGCTAGGATTTACAACTCGACGTTATTTGAAATGAAGGAGAATAACATTATTTTATTTTTTGAAGTTTTCTTTGAATGAAAACTAAATAGACAATTACACATCATTCTTAAACATCTTAGATCTATAACAAATAATACATAAATACTAACAAATATTTTACATAATATATAAATTACGTATACTAACAGCTACAGTAAGAAAAATATATAATTTTATATAGAATTTATCAAAGCTCATGAAAGTATCGGGTTACGATTGTCTTTTTAATCATTAAACTAACTAGTAAATAAACGAAAACAAAATATAAATCAAAACAATGTCCAAATCGAAAGCATTCCAAACAAAGTTGAAAGACTGCTTCGCTTAAAACTAGATTCACTCAAAACTTACGAAATATGTAATAACAAACACTGGATCATGTCTTTAAGTGTGCTGCTCGATCGTCCACTCGACACTAAATATGTAACAAAACCGTCTTTGGAAACTAAATATATCACTTTGGTCACGTCAACGGAAACGATATCAGATTAAGATGTCTTTTTAGATAATAAAACACGGGGAGTAAATGCAAAACAAACGTATGGCTGACTGAGTGATGGCGACATGAATATAAGACGTAGCAAAATTACTGATACTCTTAATTTATTTAAAGTACAAAATTCTCGAGAATACCTAGATTCTACCCCGAAACTATGGAAGCCAAAACGTGACGGATAACTACCACCGCCTACAAAAATGCATTTCTATTTTACCGTAAATTTAATTATTACAAACGCGTTATATTACAGAGATAGCCTTCCCATAAAAAGTTTAAGAGTAGGTACTATAAATATGACTTCAAGTAAGAAAATATAGCAGTGGTCCGAAATTTTACAATTTCAAGCGATATCGCTAAGCCGAGAAATCTACGAAAGAGGGAGAGAAAATCTTAACGTAATTCGAAAATATATTCTTCTCCATGAAGTCCGTTATCCTCTAAATTCTAAAATATATTTTAAAATTTATTCGACTCGAAAACAAACGATTCTGCTCAATCATTCGGCGTCCATAAAATGCTTCAATATATATTTTTTTTTCAATTTTTCAGACCCTGCCTCGTTAAAGCGATATACAATAATAATAATTAATGGTACTGATATTTTTACAAAAACGTCTTACACGTACACTACACTAAGCAGCTCGAAACGTCTAGGCCGATAGGAACTGAACGCATAAAATAAATCCTAGTAAACGCTAAAACAAAGTGCTACAAAGTCTTAAAATTTAGAAAACAGGTTACAGAAGTGCAACTGTCGCAAATAACGTAGAACGTAGGATAGCCTTACATCTACTTAACGATTAACTTATTTCAGTATAAGATATAACAGCCACTTTTACACGAGATGTTACTGGGCCGGGCTCGGGAGCCCCGTCGGTGCTCGCCTCGCATTCGGAAACATAAAGATATCAAAAACATTTTCGTATATCGTATATACAAACTCGTCAACATTACGTACTACTATAATAAGTTATGATATATGTTCATTGTCATCATCTGCGACGATTTCAGTATCGTTTCTCATCGAACTTACACAATAATCGAGAGTCTCATTCACTTCCTTGTAATGTGCAGCGCAGACGCGAGGCGCTTCTGCAGCGGTGTCAGTATCTGCAACTATGAGTTCTCCTGCTCCTCCCACTGGACGTTCGCCCACTGGGGCAGCTCGGTCTCGTACTCCCAGCCTGGTCCCTGATTAGATAATACGGCCATAGTAAAAAGCTGGTACAAATAATTTAATATTCTTAACTACAAGCAGTTTCTCAGTTTTCTTTTAAATATTTTCAGATATTTCTAAACGTCAATAAAAAAAATTACTTAATTAAATACGTATTTTTACTAACTCAGATATAAAAATTAAACTACGTAGGTTTTATGATTTAATATTGAATATTAGATTTTCAGATTCAAAGTCTAATAAAATCGCTATTATACCTTGTACTTCCACGCATGTAGGTACATGACGAGATCCCTGGGTCTCGGGTCGCGGTACCGCACACGGCACTCGTAGCAGTGGGGGTCGGGGGTTATGGCCTCGACCCCCGCGATGTTGGCAGCGGGGCTCTGGCCGACCGTGGCAGCGGGTGCAGTGTTCGACCCACTTGGCACTATGGTCGCGGGGGTGCAACCGGTCTGTGTCGCCACCGTCACTTTGTCCGACTGCAAGATATTTTTTTTAATTATCAATGCTGCTATTGCTGTGTTATTGGATCTGCTGGTGTGATGTAGTCTAAAGCAGCAAATCCTTTTAAATTAAAATGCTTTTTAAACAATGTGGCACTCTAATAACTTGTATTAAAGTTTTAATAAATGCGCCCATTATTCTGGGTTTAAGATTATAATATAATGGTATAAAAATATTTGTTTATGCTAATCTTAAACGAAGAGGTGCTTTAAGAAAAAATTACGACGGACAAATGGCGGTTAAATGTTTACGTAAAATATTAATGGCCGCCACATTATGGGTATAATATTCTCGCCTTTATTCCTGACGCCCAATTTACCGCTCGGATTCCTTAAGGTCGTGCTCGAGATCTCTAAAATGTTTTACATTTTACGGAGCCTTTCAAATTGTACTAAAAATTTCGTGGATGATTCAATTTTACGACCCACCTTTGCGTCGCTAGAGTCTTCGTTGATGTTCAGTGCGGCGATTGGCGACGGCGGTGCCGGGGACCTCTCCTCCATTGGGGCTTCAGCACCACTCGAGGGGCTCGCTAGAGTCGCTGGTGAAACATCCCACAGTCAAAACCTCCGTAATTTCATTTACGAGTCGATAGGAGTAACTCAAACGTCTGTCTCAAAGTTTAAATCGATAAAGATTTAAAGTATTCAAGAGATGAGGACTAAAAGGATGTTTGTCATGCTTATCGAGTAATTTTTAAAGGACTCTAAATTTGTGGAAACATCATTCTTATGTGATGCTATGAATGTAACGTTCGAGGACAAACACGAATAGTTGCATAACATCGTTCTTCATTAGAGGGTATTTTAATTTTTGACTCGAAACCAACTAGGCCTCGGTTATAATAATTGTAGTTTCAATATATAATGAGTTCCAGTTTTGGGTCAAATTATAAATTCAAATGGACATCCAAGTTTTCAAAGATTCTACCATTAAAGTAGACTTGTGTTTTTGCATATAGATCGGCAATAAGGGTATCCAAATATCCGTTGAGGAGTAAATGGATAGTATTTATGGACACTTACGCGTCATCACAGATGAAGGAGTAAGTCCAGGTGCCGGAGATTCCAGTCTAGGTGATGATTCTCTCGACGCTGGTCCCGTATCACACTCGTATTCTCCTACTATGAGTAAAGAAATATTAATGTCAACACACATATTTTCTGCAATTTCAATACCACTTACATATTCGATATTGTTTTTACCTTTGTCATCTGATACTGGTTTGGAAAACAACATGTCGTCATCTGCAGCATCAACTCCAAGCCAGTTTTCAGCGTTATGTATAGCAATTAAGTCCCTTACAAGTTGTTCATCTGTTTTACCACCTGTATCACCGCCTTTACCACGAAGAGGTCCAAATACCGGATGGTTGTATAGGGGATCATTAACTACGGGATAACCTGAAATTGCACCATCTTTATTAACTAGTGTTGTAACAGAAAATTTAGTTATGGGCACTCGAAAAAAAGCTTAAAGCCATATTTATAAGACAGTTATATAAAGCGTTAATAGTATTTTTTCTTTACCTAAATATTGTAAGTGTACTCTTATTTGGTGCATTCTCCCAGTCTTTGGTCGGCACAGCACAACGCTGGTCTTGGATTGAGTGTTATAGCCTAAGCGCTTAAACACTGTCGAACAATCTTTCCCTTTCGGCGATACTTTACACACACCGATTTTGTAGCTCACCACCTCTATAGGTTCTTGGCATTCTATTTCTTCCCTAAAGTAAAACGAATAATAATAAATATTAAAAAATATATGTGAATCTCACTTTCTGGTTTATAAAAATTGTATCGTAGTTTTAAGAGCGTTTTTACTTTGCAAGTAATGTTTCATAATAAATTTCAACTTACTCTGGGAATTCCCCATCGACTCTACAGACGTACTCTTTTTGCACTTGTCTGTTTCTGATCTGGTGTTCCATTTGTCTGGCTTTCTTCGGGCTTCTTCCGAATAGTAGTAAACCTGATAAACATCATTATATTGTCACATTAAAATTAAAACAAAGACAGAAACTGTACAACATTCAGGTTTCAAATTTATAGAAATAATTGGTTACATATATTTAGTAAAAAAAGAACGCAAAACAAAATAAGTACCTGACGTTAGCCTGTCGAGTCTGTGAATGGTCCTAAGGTTTTTGAGGTTATATTCCTTAGCGAGTATGAACACAACAGTATTATGTCGGTATCTACCGCATGGGTGTACCTGTGAAAGCGAGCATATATTACTTTATACTTTGTTACAGTTAAGTATGACTTAATACATTTTAACGATGATAAATCTATTTTCGTAATTTCAAGCAATATGTAACGATGTAAGCTTATTCGGTGAAGCAAGCACAACTGTCACGGTTTGCCAGAAAGCTTCAAAAAATCTATTCAAAATGTCTCTTTCTGTTTCTTAGAAAACTAAAATTTGTATTAATAAAAAATGTGCACCTCATGCAAAAAGTGTGAAAAATAGCCAATGATGTTTAATAAGTTAAAAAGCTTTAACGATTCTTCCTTCAAATTTGTGGATAACAAAACAGCAAAAGGCACTTTAAACTCGGCGAAAATCTCCATCGAACAAAAGAAAACGACCAAGGAAATTGTCACAGCAAAGTTTTGTGCAAAATAAAAATTGAAGGAGGAACAACATTAATAAACATTGACAAGATTATTACAGAAGTATCGATGACTGACAAAGGCATTCCTCGGACTCGCCTATCATCCGAACCACTTTTAAGTGGCATTCTCAACGAGGCCGCAAAGTTATCTCAAATCTGTTCGGAGTTCACAGTTCCGAACTTTTGTGCTGATCATAATCACGTGTCAGACCCTGATGGCCAACTTTCTTTCAACTCCCCGGAGTCGTTTCTGTTTCATGTCGAAGGGCAACTTTAGAGTTTTTACGACGAGGGATCAACAAACGACAAAATGAAGTTTGCAAATAGTATTTTGCACGTTTACATCTTAAGAGTTCGACCACACTAGGCGAAACTGTCCGGCTGAGAAACTGACATTAGGCGACTCGTATTTGGTACGTTTAAAATTTCTCACAAAGATCATGGCCGTCCCACACTTCCTTTCGGTTCAGAATCGCCTAGTGTGATCATGGCTCGAAGTGCTGCTCCATTCGCTGGTCTCAGGCTGACGGGGTCTGACGTGACGCAAACGGTCCCAACGCTGACTCACCGGCAACGAGCAAGGCTTGTCTAGCACGAGTAGCTCCTCATCCACGTGTATGATGCGCAAGGGACTAGCGAGCACTGGCGTCTCGTGCCTGGCCCACCGGAGAGAACATACATTAGCCCCATGATGTGGCATCGAATGACATACAGCAGGCGTGGCCAACTTTTAGCTACAACGCGAGAGACGGTTGGCCACCCCTGACAGGGATCGGATGCTCTAAACAGATTACATATTAGATACGTTTATAAAAACTGTTACATAGTGTTAAGTGATTTCATTATATACAATGCAATAGAAAGAGACAATTTTTTGGAAATATCGATGTAGCATCGAAAAGTTAACGACAAACACTTATGGGACTAAAAATTAATGTATTATTTCTACGCCAACTGTATTCCTATAAGCGTCCATGATAGTTAAAACAAATTAAATTGTCAAAATAATGGACTTCCTTAAGTTTATTTAAAAAATGTAATTAGTTGAAAGAAATTTAAATTGATTTACTCAAACTACTCGAGTTAACATAACCATAATTAATTTGCAAAAATGCAGTATGATATAGTCGCAATTAATTCATTTAGCTTTTACAAAAATGAAAAAGATTATTATATTAACGGTACTTAATAATTAATAATTTAAAAGCATAAAATTACAAAATAAAATAATAGCATCCTTACTATACTTAACGTCATATTGAATAAATAAATAAGATATACAAGGCTGCTGTTGAAAATATATAAAGCACAGATTGCAAGCAAATAATAAATATCATAATATATGCACACAAGAGAGAAAAAGCAAACAAAAACCATATAGTAATAAAAGAAAGCAGAATACATAATATAAATACAAAAATAAGAAGTCGCAATAATTGCAAAGAAAAAGAAAGTCAATATCGCTATAATAGTCGCAGAACAAAAGCGCAGTTTTTAAATTCAAACTCAGTTCGTTCGATACTGAACTATAAAATGAACAAGATACAGCTTTGTGATAAAATTAATTGCTTGTTTGTGTAATTTTTGGATAGTCCATTTCGTGTATGGCCGCGTGTTGATGAATATGCAGATTGTGGATTCATTAAACATACGCTACGTTGTGGCTTTTGCAAAATGTGTGTAATACCACAGAATATATATTAGTAGCACCAAGTAATACGCTCATAATGAAATCGTAGCGGGCTAATGTTTCAGAAAATGCCGGGGATCTTCACACGAGAAGGTGGAACAATAATTTATCAATGTATGCGCATCACTCGAAAGCTGCCAGAAACATTTCCAAATCATCATCAATCTTTCGAACATTTTTGTGTATCATCAATAAAACAGTGACAAACTAAACTAAATTACAAATTATAATGAGTAATTAAAATTGCGAATATAAACAAGAAATCCTGCCTTTGTTTAGCGCCTAATCGAGCCGGCGGATTTGCAAAATCCGTTGCGTCTTCATAATATCAAAGATAATAGCTTCGCCTTCAGAATTCTCGGTAGCCATTATGCTGCTCTGATTGAGTTAATTTAATAAAACGCCCAGGGCCGGCTGATAAGCGTGCCTAATTACATTACCTTCGTGAAAGTAAAAATAGTTCGGACTCATAAATCAAAGTGGGCGCGTTTTATGTGCCATATTTTAGGGTTCAAAGAGACGTAACACAAATGTGGAGGGAACGGTGAAATAGTTCAAAGGGAATCGACATAATTGAGGAAGAGTTTGGGAAGTTTTGACTTGAGACTACGAATAATAAAAACTAAGGAAAAGTAACTCCGTTAAAAAACGTGCTCCACAATACTTGTACGAGAAATGTGTACCGGTACACATTTCAATACATTTGCAATATTTAGGTGACCTTGAGCGGTACTAGGCTGACGTTACATGACAGATCAAAAGGAACCAAATTTAAAACGGTAATAGTATGGGAGTTACGATTCCTTAGTTTATATTATTCGTAGACTTGAGATACAAATACGAAAGCAGTAGAAGTGTTACTTGTGAAGTTTGAAGATTTGAATACTATCAAAGTTGAAAATAACTATGCACTACGTAAAACTTTGAGCAGGGGCTACCTATTTGCGTCGCAAGTACGCTTTTTACTCGTAAAATTCTATATATTGTCTGCACAAGCAGTAGTCATAATATGACATATCTTTTTAAGCTTGCGTGTGGTCGGTTCCCACTTGGCCGTACCTTTTTATTTGCAAGTTGATTGATTAATTTAACGTGTTGAATGGCTCTGTGATGAGTAGTTTATATTATGATGTTTCGTGCATTTGGTGTAGCCGCGATAAAATCAATTGTGAGCCCGTGTCCAATTTTAACGTGCCATTAATTTTTTATGGTACAGAAAAAACGAGAAAAAATCAGGCCAACGCAAAAAATTGAGTACCAACAGATTCAAATGCTGTTAGGATATTATGTTCTTCATATCTTACCATTCAATGTTATAATGTAACGTAATAAAGATTATTCTCACAACTCCCGCCAAAATTCGCTTAAGTCTACTAAGTCTTCTAAAGAACTAAAGTCTCTTAACATTTTGACGCCTAGGTTTCCATTAATACTTTCAGAGAAATATTCATTTTCTGCAAAGTATGAATGGACGCTTTTTATAATATTTTCAACAATTAATTCCGTTCTTTATAGCACTAAGTGGGGGCGGTTCATGACCCCAGCTACTCACTTACAGCTTGCAATTATATTTACTAAACGACCTTTGCGTCGATCACGATATAAATATCATACAGTAGGTTAACTTGTATTCTTTAAATGAAGCCCGCTCAACCTAGAAACAAGTTTGACGCGCGTACTACGAAATACTGTATTGTTTTACTACTTTAATCTATCAGAAATCAACCTAATTCGTGCGGGCGCGATTTAGGCGGTCTAGCAAGAACACGATCTACTGTATATCATGTATATTGCGTTTATAACGTCAACAAGTAACTTAAACGCGATAAGCTTTTAAAAGTCACTTTCAGTGAGGTCTTTAAAATAACAAGTTAAAAGAGCTGTCAAAGTGTATCAACGGTGTACCTTACAGGGGATAAATTGCAAATAGTAATTTAAAACTTTTTGAATTTACCCGTGGAGATTGGCGTCAATTTGCATGGGACGCCTAACAGAATTTCATACAGATAATTTTTGGAGCTATATATTAAATGGCATTTTCACGTTGGCCAAGGGATTACGAATGTATAGAGAGACGTACACTGCATTCTGTAGAGTTTTGTCGGTAATCATGGTCATACAACAAGGCCAATCGCGAAAGGGACCTTTACAACGTATTTCTAGATTTAAGTCATCCTTGCTTAAGATCTTCTTGAAGATATACTAATAATTAATTGATATACTATTTAATACCGCTCTGTAATTAAACTCTATATCACTCTTTGATATATTCTCTACCTTATTTACATAAATTCAGTTCATAATGTAGCTCCTTTTACAATTTCTGGGACATCTAAGAAAACCTGTTTTATAGTGTTCATGTAAAAAGTTAAGTAAACCATTCATTCACTATATTTTCCGTCTAAACTATCGATATGATAAAGCAAATGATGAAGCAGAAATGATGATTTTGTCATTTATATATGACGCTATACACTACTGAAATACGGTAGTAAATGAAAACATCGTTAGAAAACTTGTAAGACATCAGATAAGATAGATCTTCATACGTGCGCCGAGCTCGCGGCCAACATATCACGCCTTTATTGCGAGTTATGAACAGCAGAGAAAATATTAAATTTATACGTGAGCCGGGAGCGAAATACCATTCATTTATATATTAAGAGGGTATTCGATTTAAAAGCGATTAATTAGGGGCTTAATTAATTGTAAAATTTATTAGGCGATTCGAAAACGAAGCGTTAGCACTCTGAAACGCCGGGGCGAGAAAATCAATTTCATTTTCTTAGAAGACGCCTCAACTTCAAACACATAGCGGGGATGATACTCGACACCCCGGCTGGTTGTGACAGACCTAATATAATTATTATGTGAGCGTAATTTTGCCGCGATACGGAGCATGCAGCGACACTCGGAGGGAGAGCGGCGGACGAATATTTCCGTTAGAGGAGCCACTTAGCGTAACCGTCAAAGGACTCGGCGAAGCTTTTACTGGCGGATTATAAAGCGGATTTCAGTCTCAGCCATTTATGTTATTCCTTGTACAAACAGTGAGTGAACGAAATTCAAAAAGGTCAAAACCAACTTACCTGCGGGCTAGATACCGTCACCGAACAAAAGTGCAAGCGGGGGATGACGTCTACGGCCGGCCACAGACGGGCCGCAATTTGCCTTTGCGTGGTCAGTTCGCGTACGGCGATCTGCAGTTATCATACTAAATTCATATCCGACCATCATGACCGCTCGAGCAGTTCTCGAGCGATCGGTAGAGCAGTCGGTCCCGACGCGACTGCAACTTGCGGTCCGTCTATGGCCAGTCTGAGTGTTAGGGCGGCGACGTCGCATGCGGGGGTACAAGCATGGCTGTCTCGATTGCCACTTACGGGGATAGAGGCCGGTTTGTTGACGACCACAATGTCCTCGTCGATATGGACGAGGGTGATCGGTTGGCTGGTCACCGGTACTTCGTGCCTGCAACGATACACACGTCAGGCGGCGCCCGGCCGGTCCGCCGGAGCCGGCCGGACAAGCGACACAATGTTAGTTCCGCTACTCGGTCGGACACCACCGCTACGGGTACACTCCTGCGGTTAAATCCAGCGGGACGTTAATTCTAAGTTATGAGTTGCGCCGTTTCGTGCGATCCGAGATAAGATGCGTCCTACGATAAATCCTATGAGATGGTTCGTCGTCGGGAATTAATTTGCAGTAAACGTTTGCTATTTTAGCGTGTAGTGTTGCACGCCATCGGGCGGGTGGTATCCGAGTAAGGAAGTAGTATTAAATCCGTGCGCTGCGCAGATCTCGCATGATAACGCGGCCGCAACAAATGAACATGCGCGGGCAGAGTTGAGAGGTCAGCTAGACGGTGAGTCGATAGATTTATCAGCTATGTACATTGCGAGTATTACAGTAGTTAGTGAAGAAGATGACATTACAAATTGTTAATTTAGAAACGGATTCCTCCGAGATCGTCGTCAATTTTCAGGCGGAAACAGGCTCGGCAGCTCTGGCGCTGTAAAGAAAAAGTGCACTCGCATGCTCATCCGGTGCATCGGAGGATCCGTATACTCGACCTACAGCTTACAAGCTCGAGTCCGCGAGTCAAGCTAGGTGTACCTCGAACTACTAACTGTAAATGTGTCGTGTTACGTATTTCCATGGAGTGTTCTGGGCTCTGATTAACAATGACTCGACTCGGATTCGGAAACTTCATCGCGCATCGCTCGCTCACCAATGACCGCACGGATATCCGAATCTGAGTCGAAAGGAAATCGCGAATCGCCCTGCAGGTATCTTTGGAGCTGGGTTCATCTACAGAAGCTGGGTTTACCTGTGGACGACGTTGGCGAGCAGGTCGTTGTGTTTGAGCCTGTAGTCGGGGTCCACTCGCTCGTAGTTGACGGTGAGGGTGCCCGCTCGGATGCACCTCTCGTACTCCGCCGCGGGATGCGCACGGAACTCCCTCGCGAAGACGTCCAGAATCTTCTCCCCAACCCATCGCCCCTTCGTGAACGTCGTGAATGTGAAGTAGTAGGGGTACACTTTTCTGAGACCTGAAATATTCATTGAGTTATCGTTAAAGATATCTGGGCATTTAGCATAGCAGCGCGGCGGTGGCAAAAATATTGATTTTTTCATCACCTTAAGCAACCAATACGGCAGCAACGGCTATGTTTTGTGAAGTAGCTAACAACAAAGTTACGTTGTTAAAAGCATTTTTAACTCAATTAAAAGTGTCTCTGATATGGCAACTTCCGTTTGTAAAAAGTAATATAAATTAATTAAATTATTACTTTCTTTGAGCGTCGAGATAGAACTTTACCAGAAAAATTGTGAGTGAAAAGCAATTTAGATATTTACGGAACATTATCCATCAAACGATCGTAATAATATTTCATTAGTCTCATTAACGCTTCATTAATTTATATTTGTAGCGAATTATAATTTAGATAATCGTTGAAAACATAAAATTTATCGCCAGTAAAACTCTCGTCGGTTATATTTTAGAATTACGACGTTTATTGTGGATAATAATTACTAATTAGTAATAAGGCCGCCATTGTAGTACACTGTATTAGTTAATAAATGTTGTAATTTTCTTCTTAACGTGTGCACAATAAAGTATATTTATTATTATTATTATTATTAATAATTAGTCGTAAAACTTATTTACTGTTTTCGCCCAAAAATTAAAATTTTTGTTTAATTTTTTATATCTTGCTCCTCATAACTTCCGATGAAGTCGCTCCATTTTTCCGATCATTACCGCGCGCGACCGACTCAAGAAGCGATTTCGCTCTACGACTCATGCCGCTACCTACTAGAGCTCGACAAGGCTTTAAATGAACGTGGCGAAAAATGGAACTAACGCTGCCATACAAAAACGCCATTTTTGACAGTTATCCTTTACCAGCAGCGCCCCGTCCACGTTCATTTAAAGCCTTGTAGCACATTACAAAGCAGCGGTGGCATGGATCGCTAGACCAATGTCGGTAGAAAATGTAGCCTAGTTCATAAGATGACATTTTATTTAAATTATTTCGGTCGCGGTCGCTCGCCGCGTTGTCGAAACATCGCCTTAAGGTTAGTTCACACCGAAAATAAAGGTAGCATTCGAATCAAGATAACCGCGACGCGAGACCGCAACCGGCGACCGCGACCCACTGCTTTATATGAATTAACTAGATGTTCCGCGCGGCTCCGCCCGCATGAATTAGATATTTCACAGACAAATAAGTCCACAAAAAATAGCATATGATCATTCACGTAGCCTACTTCTTATGTGTGCCAAATAACAGAAAAATTGCACCAGTAGTTCGTGAGATAAGCCCTTTCAAATAATTTTCCCCGTTTTTTCCACATTTTCCTCTATTTCTTAGCTCCTATTAGTCTTATGGCCTGTTGCACCGTTTCCTGATAAGGTGCCCGATAGGGTTATTTGACAGATTTTCCATACTCCATCTGTCAAATTAAGTGGTGGATAGCCTTATCAGGAAGCGGTGAAACAGGCCCTTAGCGTGATAAAATATAGCCTATAACCTTCCTCGATAAATGGGCTATCTAACAGTGAAATAATTTTTAAATCGAACCAGTAGTTCCTGAGATTAGCGCGTTCAAAGAAACAATCTCTTCCGCTTTATAATATTAAGTATAGATAGGAAGTGCTGACGGATGCAAGCGACCGAGTCGCGCGACGTGTGTGCGTGGCCTGCCAGCGACTTGTGTCGCGCCGCGCGCGACCCAGTCGCTCACAACTCACAAGGCAGTGCCGTAGCGTGATATATACAAAATGGCCGCGTTTTCTTCGCAAGACGAATTTTTTACGAGTTTCGTATAGGTCGCACGATTCGATCGCGTAGCTGTCGCCCCGCGACCTGCGACTGGTTGTCGGTTGCGGTCTCGAGTCGCGGTCGTCTCGATTCGAATGCTACCTTAATAAAGCGAGAATTGTCGACGCTTAAAAACTATACAAAATTGAAATGTCAATTAGTATCGAGACGCCTCGATTGAATTTCAATACGAGTATTATATCGCTATAATTATGAAATAATTATGACTGAATGCGTCGAGCATTTCGGTATGACCTGACTGTTAGTGTATAGTAAGAAAATATCTCCAGAACCATTACCATTCTCGATATAGTACGATGTCTCGTTGTATCTGTCGTCTGTGAATCCCGGCCTTTTCGCTTTCAGCGCTTTTGTCTCCAGTTTTGCCTGAAACAAAAAAAAAACTTTCATATATGTATCATTCAAAACATACATTGCGGGGAAATGCACAACTTTTCCATGAAAAAGATAACATTGAAAGACCACGTAAAACTACTTCGGTTATCACTTTTATATCGTCTGGGAATATTGTACAAATAAACTCCGTATAAAAACATACGATATGTTTGATGAAATAACAAAATTAAGCCTCTTGAATTTATATATTACGTATTCCATTTCATTTAACGCTTTTATTTCATCAAAAGTATATTTTACTTATATAGTGTTAAAAGTTAAACCTCTCTCCTACTTGGACCATAATGAATAGCCATGATTTCCATCGGGATTGCAAAGCTACCTATCGACGATTAGCTTTGTCCACACTGTGCTTTTTTTTGTTCGTCAAGGGCATGTGTTATAGCGCAGTCAAAAGCGAACATGAGGCATTCCCGCGTCGCATGCCCTCTGACCGTATCCAAAACTTCAAAAATGACAAGATTGGCGTTGAGTTCCTTGACGCATTCAATTATTGAATGCGCCAATATGAAAGTTGATGACGAAAATTGAAGATGAAAGTGCACAGTATGGACATAGCTATTTGCAATCATAAACGGCCAACTCCTTATCACGCGCACTATAAGGGTCAATTCAGACGAAACAACGCAACGCGACGCGTAGACGCATTTCTCAAGTATTGAGTTGACCGATTTGCAAGTCGTCTCACGCAATTGAATACAAATTTATCTACGCGTCGCATTGCGATCTGAATTGACCCTAAGCCAACGTGGACACCACATTACATTCTAGAGAAAAAGCCTTATTATAAAACTTCTTTGGAAATTTACCGTCGAACCTGGCAATCGAATGGTCTCTCACAATATTCTTACCCAACTTTGTCGGATCATAATCCTAACTTCACACCGAAACTCTGCGAAATTAATACTAAATACCGACTCCAATTAGCTCAACTTAGGGATTTGATTAAGCCATTCAAATGGTAATTTCAACTAGCTAATGTAAGAGAAGTTTTCAAAAGTCTTTTAAGTTGTACAGAACTGTCGAGACCGATCCCAATGATTGTAATTAATGAAATTTCATGTTTTAGATTTCAAATATTACGAATGATATTTCGCTTAGTTGTTAGCTGAACAAATGTGAGAATTTTTCAGTGAAGACCAACTTTCGTATTGAACTTTAATTTAACTATTGAAGAGTTACAAATTGTTTTGAACTGATCCAAAAAAAACGCCTTTCATTATTAAAATATACCATGCATTTCGTTATTTGTCGTTAACAATGTTTAGCGAAAGTGTATTGTTATTTTTTTATAAAATCAGTCCACAATCTACATGTTGGTTAAGCCGAACATTACCTAACCACTATGATAGTGATACGTCTATTTAGCCAAACATCTCTTTAGACTGTCTATAAAAATATAAAATTTATATAATTTATCTTGTGCAGGAGTAATATTCCTACTCTCTCTTGAGACATGTCTTAGGGCTCGCACACAAAACTGTGTTCGCATCGCATCGTAATATCATTATGAGTTTTGTCGTAGATAATTGCGATGCGATACGAATTCCCAGTTGTGTGTGGGGAGCCCTAAATAGTAGAAATAAAGTGATGATAGTGTGTCCGTAAATTTCGTCGGTCGCTTCCCCGCCACTTTGCGGACGTAATGAAAACGGTACGACGTCGTGACGTCACAATAACCACAATAGACAGAAGGAACCAGTAAGACGACAGGAAAGTTGAAAGTGTTCTCGAGAATTTATACTTTTGGCGATGTCAGTGCCGTACGTTTGCCGATGTTGCTCAGTCGTTCGTAGCCATAATGTTAATATACCTAGCGGAATAGAGCAACAATCACGAGCTGTCAAACGAAACCGAAATTGGTTTACATCTGTGTGTAAAAATATTATGTGTTTGTACGTATACACTTACACAAGCATGATTGAACAGGAATTCTATAAGATTAAATTATCAACGTGCCGATAAATGCCGACTGGACGTCAAAAAAAGAGTTCTACTGTCATGTATCACACGTCTCTTTTTACCACACAGTGTTACTGATAGTGACATCTCGCTTGCTCAGGCCTTTGTTTCTCTATCCCGTTAGGTATATCAACTTTATCTTCGTAGCACGCTTACAGCGATACCCGCGCTTTGTCAGTTTGTTTAAAGTCGGCCTACTGGTTCGTTTTGTCTATTGTGCAAAAAACCCCTTGTGATATTATCTCAGATGGGGCGCTTGTAGAGATAGGAAAAAAACCGGCCAAGTGCGAGTCGGACTCGCGCACCGAGGGTTCCGACAGCTTAAAGGTATTATAGACCTGAGTATTTGGTATGAATTTCAATTTAATACCTCTACGCGTTTATGAGGAAATGGGTAGTAAGTTTAAAATTATTTAAAAAAAATATATTATGTGATGTAACTAAAAATTTATGGTTTTCGTAATTTTTCCTTTATCTATGCTATAAGACGTTGCTTCGTACCAAATTTCAAGATTCTGAGTTCACGGGAAGCACCCTGTAGGTTTTGATTCCCTTGCAAGTGTCGAAAATTTGCGGCATAAACGGCTGTATCTTTTGATTGCGTTGGCTTAGAAGTTTGATTTTTTCACAGCTTCAAGGGACAGTAGACCTGAGTAATTGATATAAATTTCAGCTTCATACCTCCACGCGTTCCTGAGAAAAAGGGTCTTGACAGACGGACAGACGGACAACAAAGTGATCCTATAAGGGTTCCGTTTTTTCCTTTTGAGGTACGGAACCCTAAAAATTGATACTTTACGAGGACGAAATACTGCGTCAGGAATATATCGAGACGTTTTGATAGGTTTGTGGAGATGAAGTAAAATAATACAAATGTTTTTTTCAGAAAACCAAAATACATAAATCTTTATTCACAAACTTAAAATACAATATAATAACAGTGTTTGAGACCCCCTTTTAACTAAAGTTACCTGTGTTAGGGGAATCTCGCTCTGCCGAAAACAATAAATTTGGGAAGTACTCGTAAGTACCGTACATTAAGTGAGGCTAGTTAGTAATTATTACAAAGAGAAATATAGAGTTTACTCATGACATGACAGATACAAGACTATACTTAAATTCTTTACTAATTCTTTATTAAGCATATAATAATATACAATAGTATATAAATAAATAAATAAAATCTTTATTCCAATTATTTAACATTACACAATCACAATAAACAAAAAATACAAAAGAAAAAAAAATGTATGAGAGAATGATAAAAAAAAAGAAAGCACTATCCTAAAATAAAAGTAACAATAATTGCATATTTAAACAACATATTACACTATATTTATGGAAGTGCAATGCCAAAAAATAAGGAAAAGGGGACCGCTCAGGTTTTGACAGCGACAGTCGCCGCTGTCCCTGGTCTTCCGCGTATAAGCTAGGTCTGTACATACATCACGTCGTCTAATCCCATGCTAAGTGAAAACTTGTGTTTTACAAATACAAGGTTACTAGTACAGATTAGGAATAGAACTGTGTTACGATACTATAATCCATACTTCCATACTAATATTATAAATGCGAAAGTGTGTCTGTCTGTCTGTCTGTCTGTCTGTTACCTCTTCACGCCCAAACCGCTAAACCGATTTTGCTGAAATTTGGTATGGAGATACTTTGAGTCCCGGGAAAGGACACAGGATACTTTTTATCCCGGAAAAATGTACGGTTCCCGCGCGATAAACGAGTTTTGGCGCAACCGAGTTGCGGGCGTCATCTAGTAAACTATATTACGATAAACTATATTTTATTTTTCTGAGGCGAAGACTATTATATCGTTTTTTTTTTTTTATTAAATAAAGGGGCAAACGAGCAAACGGGTCACCTGATGGTAAGCAACTACCGTCGCCCATGGACACTCGCAACATCAGAAGAGCTGCAGGTGCGTTGCCGGACTTTTAAGAGGGTATACGCTCTTTTTTTGAAGGTTTGCAGGTCGTTTCGGTCCGGAAATTATTGATATCTCTATACAGGGTGTAACAAAAATAAGTGATAATACTTTATGGTGTGTACGTGTTCCTTGTAGAGAGTTCACTGTAAAAGTAGCAGCGCTGAAAGACCAACATTTTTTTTCACTTTTATATGGTGAAACTCGTGACGCTCGGGCCCTTGCCCGTAATATCTCAGGCAAATGCTATCAGTAAATAATGAACTTTTTAGATTTCCATTAAAAAGTTGTAATTATTATTAAACAAGTTTTTAGAATCAAGTCTACCCGTAGTTAAGCAGTAGTAGGGCAAGTCTCAAAATCTGTTTTAAAGTCAAGTGTCTACCTTCCTTCGGTAATCACTTACCATCAGCTGCACTCGAGCACATTTGGCAGGCTGCCTGTTGTCTGAGCAATTGAAAACTCGATTCGTTCAAACCGTGTCAGAATAAAATAAAAATTTGGCTCCCATATTTATTATCATAGACTTTAACTTTCATCTTCAAAGCTTATTGATATAAACAAAAGCAAAATATTGATATTTCAAATACTATAAAATTAAAAATATTTTTATTTTATGAAAAAAAAAACTTTTCAAGTTATAGATCTATTAAAATATAGTAAATTATTATTAGACTAGCGTGCCCCGCTTTGTTACCCTCGGTTTTTAAGTAAAATATATTTATCTATATATATAAAACACAAAGGTGACTGACTGATTGACATAGTGATCTATCAACGCACAGCCCAAACCACGTAGATGTTATAACGAAGGCATCCGCTAAGAAAGGATTTTGATTAATTTCAAACCCAAGTGGTTCAAATAGGGGATGAAAGTTTGTATATAATAATATTTCTTAACGCGAGCGAAGCCGCGGGCAAAAGCTCGTTAGGGTATAGACTATGAAAAGTATCAATAATAATAATGATGTAATGGTGATAATGATGATAATGAATATTATATTTTACATAGCGGCATACACTTGCCGTTTTAACAACGCTGAAACCTCCAAACTCGTATCTATAAGGAAACAGGAGTTCTCTCAGCATCTTTGGATGATACACCTTGGTGCAAAATCTTACTTTTTGATAGGTAGCATATGCTTAGAAAACTTCTTTTAAAACCAAGAGTCGGCCATGGACACTCGCAGCATCAGAAGAGCTGCAGGTGCGTTGCCGGCCTATTAAGAAGGAATAGGGTAATAAGGGAAGGTAGGGATGGAAAGGGAACGGAATAAGGGAGGGAAGGGAATAGGGCAGGGGATTGGGCCTCCGGTAAACTCACTCACTCGGCGAAACACAGCGCAAGCGCTGTTTCATGCCGGTTTTCTGTGAGGACGTGGTATTTCTCCGGTCGGGCCGGCCCATTCGTCCCGAAGCATGGCTCTCCCACGTCAAAAGTTTTATAATATTTCTTGTAAGATTGTATTTTTACACCTGAATAAATATATATTAGTGGCGCACGACCTTTGCCCCAATAAAGAGTTCAGCGATAAGTTAGCTAGACAGTATGAATTATTCATACACGAATATAAAATATTTATAAATTATAATGCTTGACAATAAGAGCCGCCGAAGATCTACAACATAACATAAAATATTTGAATAAACTTAATATTATTAACTAATATATATATTCCACTTTTATTTAATTGCTATATCGTTTCATTCGCAACAAAGTGGTAAGTAATACATAAATAGACCAATAAAATTCATATCTATCATAAAATTTAGGGACTGTCCGCACTGCGAATTTAATCAATAACTAACGATAATCTAACAATTAATTTCAACTAATCAGATAAGAAATTAAAGAAAACAACGTCATACAAAAATAACACCAAGTCAGGCCCCGGCGAGATTCGAACTCGCGATCTCCTGTTTACTAGACAGGCGCTTTAACCAACTAAGCCACGGCGCCGATGCTCCGCGACGCAAATTTATCGATATCGTCGACCAAATTAATATTCATGTCTGTATAACATTAAAAATATTTATAACTAGCTGTCCCGGCAAACGTTGTTTTGCCATAAAATGATTTTCCTGCTTTTCCTGCTTTTCTCTTGAAGTTTTTTCTGATTTTTTTTCTATAGACCTCACGGGGCCCGAGACCTTTCCAACGAATGCAAAACCGTGGAAATCGGTTCGTGCGTTCTGGAGTTATTATAGCGTCAGGAAGGAAAACCCGATTTATTTTTATATAATACGTCACTCAATTGTTTTGCCTTCCCGGAACCTCTCCACTAACACAAACGTATGGTATTAAAGTTCAAATTGACTTTTAAGTATTATCACAAATCTTTTGTATGGGAGTATAGAAAAGTGTTGTTTTTAGACTTTTTTTTAGGAAATTTAATTTTTTTTTAGAATTTTTCTCTCCGTAAGAACCATCCTCGTACTTCAAGGAATATTTTTAAAAAATAATTAGCGAAATCGGTCCAACCGTTCTCGAGTTTTGCGCTTAGCAACACATTCAGCGACTCATTTTTATATTATAGATAATATATAAGAACTTCATGGACATCGTCCTCCTCGCGTCGTGTTCCTCATAGCTGAGGGTCGTGATTCCCCTTTTGGAGTTTAGTGACTACCACATTACGCCATCTGTGACCATCCTTGGCAGAATGGAGAGCATCGTGGAGGCCGGTGTCTAGAGTTGTGCGCACTTGATCAGACCATCTAATAGGGCTTCGGCCTCTTGGGCGGCGACCGTCAACTTTGCCTGTAACCACAAGCTGTTCGAGGTTATGGCCATCCTTTCTTGCGATGTGACCAAAGAAATCCAAAACTCTACGTAGGCAGATTGACGACAGTCTTGTTTTTATGTTTAAGTCACTAAGGATGGAGACGTTGGTACGAAAGGCGGTCCATGGTATTTGGAGCATTTTTCGCCAACGCCACATCTCGCAGGCGTCAATTCGACCGCGATCCGCTTTCTTTAGAGTCCACCTCTCCGCTCCCTAGGTAAATATGGAAAATACTAAAGACTGGACATGTTTGATTTTTGTCTTTCGGGAGATGTTACGATCTTTCCATATTTTTTGGAGCTGCGACATTGCATACATATTTGCATATAGCGTACCATACCCGGACTCAAAGTATCTCCATACTTTTCAGCAAAATCATTTCAGCGGTTTGTGCGTGAAAAGGTGTCGGACAGACCGACAAACACACTTTCGCATTTGTAATATTAGATATGGAGTGATCTCAAACTGACGCTATACAATAGGTAAAAGCCGACGATTCCTACACATACCTACGAACTCTTAATTCATAAATAAACAAACCCTTTTCAGAAGCAGTCAGGTAAAAACAGCCTCTAATATTTCTTTCTCGGAAATTGTTATCGCAAGGGCGGATCCAGCTAGTATGTTTAACAATTTTAATTAGTGGTTCACCTAGGACCTTCGGTGTTCCGCCCTTGTGTTATCGTGTCCGAATGAAATGAAAATATTATATTTCGTTACATTTGAAACTTTTAAGGATTCTTCGGAATCAAATCATTCTTAGAATTCTCGAATATACTATCAGAGAAATTTAATTCACATCAGACCTGTGTGTATTTGGTCGGGTTATTTCGAGTTATTATTAGTCGTGATCTGCCTTGGCTGCATATATAACCCGACTAAATGAGGTAGCTCCACCAACAGCTTACAATTTCTCCGACAGTACATAACTAAAGAAAGCATCCAACTAGCTACAAACATTAGCATAATGTTATATTAAACTTTCTATACACGTACTCCTTGACACCTTTCGTCTTCGAAAATTGATATTTATTCAAACAAAATATTGACTCGACTCGATGTTTACATGCTAGTAGTTTAGTTCTGCTATTGGATTTTCTACTCTAACCCATAAAAATAAGGTTGAAAACCCATTACGGTTGTTTTCGGTCGATTTTATCGTGGAAGGTCGCGTGATGGAACCCATCGGTGGGTTTCCGACCCTGGTGGAAAATGTCTTCATTAATATCGCGAGTCCCAGTGGGTTCGTTCGACGAATCGTTTTTTAACCGCGTTTTAACTGCCGTCCGCGGCGTAAATGTCACTTTACACGCGGTTTACATGTGCGTAACGGCCGGAATGGTAATGCCAAGTAGATAGCATCATCATCATCATCACCTACAATGTAAAACCACTATTCTAAAGTTACGATTTTGAAGAGGAAAGGTTAAGATAAGGCGATATCACGCCAGTCGCGCGTAATTTTTGTAAAATACAAAAGTTACTGTATAAAATATGCCACACAAATTAAACCTGTCCAAGTGAGCTTTCTATCTACTTATACAATACTTTTATTGCCAAAAATATTTGAAATTGCACGAAGTTTCAAAGGTTTTTAATGTAGTTTTGAGCTTACATTTCTCCATAAAGTTTTGAACGAAATATTAATTCTTACCTTTTTCAAGTCTTTGTTGATGTCCATGTCATCCGCCTTCCGCTTCTCACACGACAGGATACAGTTCTTGCCATTGTCCTTTTCGCCCTGAAACAAAAAAAAAAAAACATTTATAAGTCTATGCTCATTATTCACATAGAATCTTGGCCCCAATCATAAGACGAGTTACAAAATTACATAACAAACAACATTAATTGTATGATATTTCGAAGTCGTTCAAAATCAGTCAAACTTATTGGAGAAATAGAAAATAAAACATAAAATCTATCACATTAACACAAAATACTTCCAAAAAACATTTCTAAAATACACCCCGAAGTTATTAGTTTTATATCGTATCAGAATCGAGTAAAAAAAAAAGATATAATTTCTATCTTTAATAAATGTGGATATATCCTCTACGGAGGCGTATCGGTAGGATTTGTCTAATATTTTCTGCGGATGAAATTTCATCCAGACATACCTTCCCAGAGGAATACTTTGCTTTACCGTGATACGAAAATTTAAAAGGAATATGAAAATTTATAATATTAATAATAATAATGAACTCTTTATTTGCACATAAAAAAAAATACAAAATGCGAAAGAGAAACAATTTTTAGGAAGAGCGCAAATTGGCGGTCTTACCGCTTTAAGCGGTCTCTTCCAGACAACCATAAAAAAAGGATATATATTTTTTTTAATGAAATAAGGGGGCAAACGAGCAAACGGGTCACCTGATGGAAAGCAACTTCCGTCACCCATGGACACTCGCAGCATCAGAAGAGCTGCATGTGCGTTGCCAGCCTTTTAAGAGGGAATAGGGTAATAGGGGAGGGTAGGAAAGGGAATAGGGTAGGGGATTGGGCCTCCGGTAAACTCACTCACTCGGCGAAACACAGCGCAAGCGCTGTTTCACGCCGGTTTTCTGTGAGAACGTGGTATTTATCCGGTCGAGCCGGCCCATTCGTGCCGAAGCATGGCTCTCCCACGTATAAAAAAGAAATAAAAGGATTATGACAAACAAAGTCTCTTTATATTAGAAATTAGAAAATACTTTTTCATGTTTCTGAACGTTGTCACTTGTCGACGTCAATTTTCGGCACTCATTGATTCTACTTACTGAACTTAAGGCAAGGCTGTCCCTAAAATTAGTGTGTATTCGATGTCTGTCAGGGCGAATATCGACTGTAAAGGACATTAAAATAAAATTCATATCAGCGCGCCTTGTACAGTGGCATGTGTTACGACTCTCGCCGCGTCCTTGATAGGGCGAAATAGGAGAAAATTATACATTTTATTATATCTTTTAATGACCGAATGATTAATTAAAAAACTATTCGGTTATTTCCTTAGAACTATAAAAAAAGCTATCCTTTTTGTAAAAAAAATCATATCATTGTCATTGAAAATTACGAGATGTTTGAATTTGAAGTGTACTTTATGGTGATATTCATGATTTTTTTACAGAATTACCATGCCATTTTTTAATATTCTGTTTGGTATTTTTTTTTATTTTGTTCCCTTTTGAGTCTACATTAATTTTGGTCTAAGAGAATTCCACATAATTTCTTCAGACTGAAAGCTTAAAAATCAGTCTTTTCGAACTGGCCTGGCCTTAATAACTTTAAGGGCGGATTCGACCAAACTGGAGTAAAATTTTACTCGAGTATAACTGTCTCCTAATCCCTACCTAAAAACCTAAAAAAAAAGTAAGCTGGTTTTGCGTTTTTCCAACTTCTAATCCAAGAATGAGGTACCTAATTACACGGGAGTTAATATTTACGCGGGCTATTTTGGTGGAGTAAATATTAAACTGAGAATAGTTGCACAACAGGGTTCAACTGTCACGGTCGGTGTCATTGTGAACTATAATTGACATTTTATTTCATACTCTTTGAGTAACTTGGTAAAACGCAAACGGTAATATCCTAGATTAAATTAAAGAGTAAAATTATTCTCATGATAGTTATACTCGTGTAACTTCAAGTTTGGTCGAATCGGGCCTAACAAAGAATTAGGAAAAGTTAAAGTATAAGAAATTCTCGTCGAGAATATTTTATACAAGACATACCCTGCATTGTCGTGGCACCGAAAAACTATATAAATTTCCGAGATAAAATCTATCCCATGTCCTTCAACAGGACTCAAAGCATCTCCATACCAAAAATCTAGCTAGTGGTTTAAGCGCGAACACTGAGCACTGAGCAGGTAACCAGATACAAAGATTCCACAGCTTCGCATTAATAATATTAGTTTAGATTCAGATCTACTCTCTTTTGTATGACATATAAATATCATTGCTATACTTACAAATAATTCTAATAAAAGTCATATCCAATATTGGTGATATTGAAAAATACGCGGAGCCCACGTCCAATAACTCGGAAGAATGAATAAATTCGTACAATTCCATTACGCAACGTTATTGCATTAATAATATAGAGTCCGACCGCGGGGGCAGCGGGGGCATCCGGCTTCCGAGATGCCGGAAACCGATCCTAATAACAGGTGGACTTTCTTGAGAAAAGGTTCGAATGATATATTATAGGTAAAACGCGCATTGTGATTAGCATCGATGCAAAAAGTGATAAAAAATATGTCTCTAACCTAGGGTAAACGAGCTGTCGCTAGTTTATTCCTAGATTAGGGTCTACTACTATTACCTAGATCAGGGTCAATTCACATTCAAAATGCAACGATGCCTAAAAAGTAAAAATACTTTAGTTAAACATGATATAGATGATAATAGCTCCCACACCGGTTTCGGTGACGGTGGCCGGTTTCATTGAAACCAGGCTAGCTACGCAGGAGTAATTTTATAGTGCCCAAGTGTGTGCGCAGTACACAAGAGCACTCTCTATTCCTTTACTCTCATAACCCAGTGGGACGGAAGACCGATACGACCGGCGAGAGATCAGGCGCAGGACCGATTTTTTACATGCCCATCCGACGTATGGATCATCTTACTTGTCAGACAATCAGGTGATCAGCATGCATTGTCCTAACCAAACTTGGAAATAACAATTAACATGTTACCAAAGCGGGAATCGAACATTCATGTAAAAAGTCGGTCCTGCGCCTGATCTCTCGCCGGTCGTGTCGGTCTTCCGTCCCACTGGGTTATGAGAGTAAAGGAATAGAGAGTGCTCTTGTGTACTGCGCACACACTTGGGCACTATAAAATTACTCCTGCGTAGCTAGCCTGGTTTCAATGAAACCGGCCACCGTCACCGAAACCGGTGTAGGAGCTATTATTATAGATGATACTCGTATATAGAAAGTAGAAACTCAGGTAACGCAAAATATGGCTAACTCTACTAATATTTAGTTTTAAACTTTAGTTTTACTGACAGTAAAACCTATTAGTCAACAATCTCGTTAAAAACAAAGCTAGCAGAAAATCTTATCTATTGTTTGTTTTCAACAACATCAACGAAACTTAAATCGCAAACAAAATCCAATTAAATACACAAACAAGTTTTACAGTGAGTGTTTACTGTAAACTGTAACAAAGTTCATATAAACTTGTCCACAACTTACTTCCCAAGGTAATTTCTTCACTTTCCACTAGGTGCGGACTTGCTCGTATAATTACAACTAGCAGAATTCATCTATGTCATCGATACTATCTTCTTCTCTTATATATAAAAATGGATTTTTAAATGTGTTAGTCGCGCTAAAACTCGAAAACGGCTGAACGGATTGGGCTGATTTTAGTCTTAAAATATTCGTAGAAGTCCAGGGAAGGTTTTAAAGTGACACGAAGTTCACCGGGACAGCTAGTAATATTATAAATGCCAAACTGTGTCTGCCTGTTACCTCTTCACGCCTAAACCGCTGGACCGATTTTGCTGAAATTAATTATTTATTATGACTAATTCAAAATACAGTGTGTAACAAAAATAAGTGATAATACTTTAGGGTGTGTACGTGTTCCTTGTAGAGAGTTCACTGTTAAAGTAGCAGCGCTGAAAGACTAAAAAATTTTTTTCACTTTTGTATGGGCAAGGGCCCGAGCGTCACGAGTTTCCCCATACAAAAGTGAAAAAAAAATTTAGTCTTTTAGCGCTGCTACTTTCACAGTGAACTCTCTACAAGGAACACGTACACACCCTAAAGTATTATCACTTATTTTTGTTACACCCTGTATATTATTAATAATTTGGATCCCGGGAAAGAACATAACATACTTTTTATCCCTGACAAATGGACGGTTCCCGCGCGATATTCAACTTTTGGTGGCGGGCGTCTTTAGTGTGTACATAATATTATATACTTTTATCATACAATATCAGATCGTCGTAACCTTAATGCGTACTTCCGGTCTCCGGCATCCGCCACGCTCCTACGAGAAGAGAGACACAGTAGTGGGGGAAGGGCGCTAGTGACGTCACTAGGCTTAACTTAGTGTCTAAACACACTAGGCCGAAGTTACGCGGCGGAAATTCCGCATGATTACGCCCGCAATGTCAAACGCATACAATATGCGGACGGAACGCGACGGAATAGTGTGTCATCGGTATCATGCGGAATTTCCGCCGCGTAACTTCGGCCTAGTGTGTTTAGACACTTAGGTGGTGTATGTGCGTATGAAAAAAGATTTAGGCTGGCCACATACGCAGGTTTTTAGTATTCGATTTCTATTTTGGTAAATCCAAATGCAAGTAGATAAAATTTAACTGACGAACACGTTAGCGCATAAAAAAACTAACGTGTGCGCTAATCTCAATGAATTCCAAATAGTAATTTTACATTAGAAAATCGAAAACTGAAAACCTTAACAAAAAAAGGATATAATGAGTACATAGTGAATTTATGTTTTATTCGCAAAGTATATAAAAACAAACACGGCCACATCTCTAGCCGGCGCGGCGGTCGCAGCCCTCAATTTGGGGCCATCACTCACCCGGGTGACTCCACTCGGGGTACTGACATATCACGCCTCGTGTGGCCCTGTGCGGCCCTGTGAAGCCCCGTCTCTGTAGTGCGGCCCCGTCACTGTAGTGGGGACGCACTAGTGTCTGCTGGGACCATCTTTTCTTGTATAGATTTGACCATTCGTGCTAAGCTTGTTTTTTTTGCTTCTACAGACTGCAATATCCAATATCCATACTAATATTATAAAGGCGAGAGTCTGTCTGTCTGTCTTTTACCTTTTCACTCTCAAATCACTGAACGAAACTGCTAAAACCTAACTGCTAAATTTTGTATGGAGATACTTTGAGACCCAGGAAAGGACAAACAATACTTAAATATGACACCAACGAGTTGCTGGCGTCGTCTAGAATTAATAAGCCATTAATGTTAGTTTCTCCAAATATAAGTTATATTATCGATTCATTAATTCAAAGCTGCGAACTTTGCTCATTTACAGAGTTCATTCGCCTTCAAGTCTCGCCACAAATACAAATTACGAGCTTTTAACACACTTCAAAGACTCGAGCGTCGATTTAAATAAGCTTGCACAAATAAAAGCTTTCAATAGAGGAGATTGCTACAAAATATGAGTCTCGAAATGTATGGGGCGGGCGTCGAAGCGCGGATCAATACGCCTACGACGGTCTACGGCGGTCTACGGCGTAGCGCTACGCGGCTACGACGGGCATAGCGGGTGCCCTCGCCCCTATGCCCGTCGTAGCCGCTGACGAATTTTCAGCCCAGCCGCACATTATCCGAAATTACTGATCAGAAAGATTCGGACGCCCGCCGGAACGCACTCTGCTCATACATTTTGTTGTAGACCTCGCACACTATCAGAATTTCTTATGTGTCAAAATGTGTGAGCGGGGCGGAGCGTCCCAATTTTTCTGATCAGAAATTCGGATAATGTATGGCCGGGCTTAAGCTATGCAGAGCTTTTATCGTGGGCTTTGAGCGCGGCGACCGAATCAAGTAATTCCGTAACGAAAAATGCCTAATGACGGTGCGGCGTATTCTGACTTCGGCACGTCGGTTGTGTGCGTGCGACTAGACGTATGCGAATCATTATTGCATTAGCTGATGAAAATGCTATGCAATAGTTTTATCGCGGCAGTCTCCGAGTGCTGCACGATTTTTTTTATACACATAACACAACATAACATTTTTTAGAAATCATACAGATAGATGTCATGATGCATCCTCTCAGGAGTAGCTGTACTTCACGCTAAAAAAATAATTCAAACGTTATTAAAATTTATACGTGGGAGAGCCATGCTTCGGCATGAATGGGCCGGCTCGACCGGATAAATACCACGTTCTCACAGAAAACCGGCGTGAAACAGCGCTTGCGCTGTGTTTCGCCGAGTGAGTGAATTTACCGGAGGCCCAATCCCCTAACCCCTACCCTATTCCCTTCCCTACAATCAATTATTCCCTTCCCTTCCCTACCCTCCCCTATTACCCTATTCCCTCTTAAAAGGCCGGCAACGCACTTGCAGCTCTTCTGATGCTGCGAGTGTCCATGGGCGACGGAAGTTGCTTTCCATCAGGTGACCCGTTTGCTCGTTTGCCCCCTTATTTCATAAAAAAAAAATTAAAGATGCCTATTGAAAAAGTGTTGGTGTATCATAATACACCAACACTTTTACAATAAATGAAATAAAATCGTTTTACTACTTTGTGAAATTTTATAGAAAAAAGATTTTAGTATTGTTTAATGAATTGCAAAACTAACATTTCAAAGCATTTAGATGTACAATTATTTAGGATTCATTTATATATATTTGTAGATATACTTGTGTAAATACCATTTTAAATAAAAAAAATTTAACCTAATGAAAATCAAATTAAACAATTCAGTCTAAAGCAATATGAAATTGGGTTATTTCATTAAAATGATATTAAGCAATTCAGTCTAATGCAGTACGAATTATTCATATTCCATTCGACTGAATTGTTCACCACATACAATGTCACTCAAAATTATTATATTTCGATCATTATTACTCACAATACGCACCTACATCCAGCCAAACATACAATTAAATCCACCCTCGTTCCTTTGATTCGTCTGTGGGAAATAGTTCAGTAATTAAAGTCGCGCACAAAAGTGCGAGCGACGCGCGACGCGACGACGCGCGAACACTAATGATGTGTTCGGGGGTTTATAATTAAAATGCACTTGCTAGTCATAGAAGTGCATAGGTGTAAACTAAACCTGCACGTTGTACTACACAGAGTACACCTGTAGGCTTAGCATGGTCACTATAGAAGCGGTTTCTTTCTACGGAAGAATAGACAAAGTGACATATTGACAAAGGTAGTCCGCCATTTTAACACTAAATTCTGTCAGTATGTCAATTCTTTCCCGTTTCTAATGTTGTTATGGTAAACCTGCTAGTGTGTGATATGTAACATGTACACAATGTAAGCACATCATGGCATAACTTTTTAGTAGTAAAAGGGTAGGATTTTCAAGTTTGTAATATCGCAAAAATATCTATATATATAAAAATGGATTTTCAATTGTGTTAGTAACGCTAAAACTCGAAAACGGCTGAACGGATTGGGCTAATTTTAGTCTTAAAATATTTGTAGAAGTCTAGGGAAGGTTCTAAAGTGACACGAAGTTCACCGGGACAGCTAGTCTTCACATAATATAAAGAGAAAAAGTTGGTTTGTGTGTTAGTTTGCCATGAATAGGCTTCCAAACGACTTGGCCGATTTTGATAAAATTTTGCATAGACCACAAGGAAGGACACAATAATAATATTATAATACTTTGATTTAAATGAATAAATAAGGTTAGTCTTACGCGTGCGGTACTTTAACCTTAAATCAACGACTTGTAAAATTCATGGCCACTCACATTTTACTGGATAAATGAAATAAAGCTGCGTCGTTTCCAGCGCATTGCTAATTCACTATCGCCCGCTGCTGAGAGCACAACGATGTCTTAACTTACTGCCGATGTATAAATAAACTACGGAGCCACATTATAGGGAAACGCCGTTTACGATGCTACACGGGTTTTTGTTTAACTGTCGTATTTAGAATAAACACGATATTTGAAGAGGAGACAACTAAGGATACGTGGGAGAGCCATGCACGGATGGGCCGGCTCTACCGGAAAAATACCACGTTCTCACAGAAAACCGGCGTGAAACAGCGCTTGCGCTGTGTTTCGCCGAGTGAGTGAGTTTACCCGGAGGCCCAATCCCCTACCCTATTCCCTTCCCTACCCTTACCTATTCCCTTCCCTTCCCATCCCTACCCTCCCCCATTACCCTATTCTTTCTTAAACGGCCGGCAACGCACCTGCAGCTCTTCTGATGCTGCGAGTATCCATGGGCGGCGAGAGTTGCTTTCCATCAGGTGACCCGTTTGCTCGTTTGCCCCCTTATTTCATAAAAAAAACCCGACTTTAAACAAACGGGCGAGTCCACGCGAGTTGGGCGCGAGTACCACCTTCGACATGTTTCACAATGCAGTAGGTAACGCATGAGAACAGCGCGCGCCAGCCATTTTTTTTTAGGAAATAAGGGGGCAAACGAGCAAACGGGTCACCTGATGGAAAGCAACTTCCGTCGCCCATGGACACTTGCAGCATCAGAAGAGCTGCAGGTGCGTTGCCGGCCTTTTAAGAGGGAATAGGGTAATAGTGGAGGGTACTGATGGGAAGGGAATAGGGAAGGGTAGGGGAGGGAATAGGGTAGGGGATTGGGCCTCCGGTAAACTCACTCACTCGGCGAAACACAGCGCTAGCACTGTTTCACGCCGGTTTTCTGTGAGAACGTGGTATTTCTCCGGTCGAGCCGGCTCATTCGTGCCGAAGCATGGTTCTCCCACGTATAGAATGACATATACTACATCAAACGTATAAATTTTGAGATCTCTTCTGAGTCAGCCTACTCGTTAGTTAATTTTCCCTGATATTTGGCCATTTCATTTCTACATAATATAATATTATTGTGCAACAGCAATATTTTCTCGGCTGAAAGGGACAAGTGGCGGGTACAGTCCGAATTTTCAAGTCTTTGGTGACTGAGCTACAGCTAAAGCTTTCTTGAGGCTTGCAGCGTCACATCGTTGTTCAAACAACGAAAATATAAAATAATCTTGATTTAATCTTTTGTGTCAGAAAATTAGTAATTGTTCAAAAAGTCGGGTAAATAAACATTATTGTAAAATCCGTTCCGTCGCCACAGGACAGGAATCGCCTAGTGTGGGGATCTAAAAATCGCATTATGTAAAATAATTTTTGGTTCATAAAATATTTGTAATTGAAAGAACAAGAAACTTAGAACAGAAAACATCAATAACTAATTGATTCTCGAGTTTACAATACCCAATATTTCTACAGACTTACATTCGTCTCGTCTTTACAACATCATCAATCAGGGGATGTCACTTATGGCTCTATGTTATTGATTTTGTTGCTTCGTAACAAAAAATGTAACTTAGCGTAATTTAAAGAGTTGTGCTCGTGTTGGTATTATTCGTAGTATAAGAGTTGCACATTCAATAGCTCTTTTTACTTTTAGACTTTAAGCATTAAAAATTACGTGAAAAAATACTTTGATAATTATAATATACCCATGTCCATGAGTAGGACTATACGTGATATGACATGAAACTTGAAAAAACCCTCAATCATTTATAACGTAGCGCAGAACATAATTCCGATGAACAATAAAACGAAGATACGAAATGTCTCATAAAAGAAAACAATATTAAAAATATAAAAACGCCGTAACACGAAGAAACAACGTAAATCAAGTTAATGTATATTTAAGAGATTATGAGCTTTATGCGGGCCGTAACTCGCTAGCACGGCGGCGCAGTGTTGGGCTGCAGTAACAGAAAATGACATTCATTGTAGCTGTAAAAATTTACTGAATAAATGGCATTTACAGATAAATAAATAAATAATAAATAAACGTTTATTCGACAGAAAAACCATTACACAAACTACCTAAGTACATTTAAAATAAAGAAAAAATACGACACAATACAAACAATCAAGATTTTTTTTTCAAGATCGTATGCAAAATATCATATTTTCCCAACCACTGACCTCCATTATACAAGTACGCTGGACTTATGATACCCAGCTGTTTTTTGCGGCGGAAGAGAACTAAATCTGACGTAATCATGACGTTTGAAAGTCGCCATATTGGCGCTGATAGCAGTAGTGGGAGTACTTGGAACTAATACTAGTTTCTACAACCAATAACGATTAAGCGGCCATTTGCAAGTAACGTCAGATTTAGTTCTCTTCCACCGCATTGGGGGCGCTGGGCGCTTCAAATAGGCACAATAAACAGCTGGCATTTCAAAGGTACATAAGTCCAGCGTACTTGTATAATGGAGGTCAGTGTTCCCAACGCACCAACCCATAGAATCTTTCAAAAACAGAACGGACTCTTTTAATAGGAGACCCTAGGTGAAAAAAATTATATTATTTTTGTACTGCCTAGAGAACGCGACCCATACCATACGACCATCATCATAAAAATTAACCGGGGATGAAATTTGTTCGCGTATAACCTCAATTAATTAAGTGAATTACAAGATATTTTACTGTCACGTATAATCTGAATGCCACATTAAAGACGCCGATAAACATCGCGAGGCGACGCGCAATTTAACGTTAAGCTTGTTTTTGTACGCGTTATTTATTTTGGCATTAACTTTACGTTGGCAAAAAAAGTTTTTTAAGTCCACAATCGACGACGAATTATTGTTCAGACAAAAGAACTGAACGAATATTATATAGATTTATAGAATTTGTTTCTTGTCAGTAAATATTGAGATAGGAATACATAATATATTGTATCGAACAATCGGAACAAAAAATATTGCGGCATATTTAGCCAATTTTTTACCCTATAAAAAATTATGCGTACATTAATTGGGTTTTCAGTTTTTCTAGCAGATCAAACATAAATAGATTTAGCGTCCAGCGTTTCTCCCAAACGATGTTAGCAAAAAAAGAAATAATATTTTCGAAATGACATCTATAAAAACCTTTCGATTTAAGTAACACAAGCGATTGGACCTCTCCGCAGATCTAATACAATTTCACGAAGCGTGTCGGATCCTATTAATATTATATGTATCGGGGCGACCAACAAACGCGTCCATTTATTTTGTTTAGTTTTTCCGCAAACGTAGATTTAGTGCGCGGAACTGGACGAGTAATGTTCTACCCGGAAGTAGGGCTGCCATTCGCTAGTTTTAAACTACAAACTGGGAAAGGATATTGTGATAATATTATTATATTATACCGTAGACACAGCCGGACAGAAAGTCGAAAGATGCAAGCGAAGAATCAACCAAAGTAGCCAAATTAGAATATATAATTATGTATTTAAAAAAAAACTCATCCAGAATTTTACCGAAAATCCCAGAAATGTCCAGCCCAAAAATGCCCAAAAGGATTATAATTTGCCTCCTTTTTTACTGCCACATAGAGACTTTTCGATTTTTCACGATCGCGATATCTAGTAAGACTGAATACCGTATTTTAAGCGGACAAACTAGACAACATTGGCCGGACATGCATAACTTATTGACACTGTTACGGTAGTGGGCGCTAGTATTGGCAAGTTACCGGTTCATAACAGTTTCATTGTAGACACATTCCGTATAAGCAGCAGTAGCTGGTTTCAACACAATCCACCATCAACCATCTGGCTCCTCCTCCATCAATGAAAATCAGCACTAAAACCTTTATTACAAGCTTGGGGCAGCCCTACACGGCCGTGGCGCAGTTCGCGGCATGTACGCGCGCCGTTAGGCTGTTGTTTATGGCTCTAACAATTTTTACTGGACTTTTCTATGCCTATGTCCTACATTTACTATCATTTATTAATGGCAAGATGCTGCTAACTACCTCGTTGCGCATACATTTGTTTATTGCACGGGAACCATAATACTAACCGAGAAAAGAATATTCACATAATGTCCTAGTGCTTAAAAATATCAT